>NC_090060.1:11943994-12090989 GCF_038355195.1 Osmerus mordax
AAGAAGGGGGAGAGGCGGCACCATCAAATGAGGAGGTTCCGATAGAGGTGGGGGGGGGGGGGGTAGGAGACTTGGTTTCTCTGAATGTGTGTGTGTGTGAGAGAGAGAGAGAGAGAGAAGGGGATAGAAAGAGAGATGGGGTTACAGTTTGCTCTGTATGATCGGGACACAGTGTGACACAGTTGCGCTTTGTCAGAGTCAGCGTGTAGCCAGAGACACCATGTCTTCCAATCAGCACCTCAACATGTCTGTTATCCCCACCCCCCCCCTCGCCTCGACGAAGCAGAAACAGGCCAGCTGTGTCAGACGAGGCCTATTGTATATAAGTGGCTCCTCATAGACCTGCCATCTGTGGTGTACATTGGAAGGAGTTTGCACAAACGTTCTCATGCCTGCCTGAAAGCTCCCCACGTTAGGGAAAGGGAGGCCTCTGAGTAGGACGACCTGTGGTTCTGAGACTGACCATCGGCGCCCCGAGCGGCCCTTGGCGACCCGCGCGCACGCTCGTCATGAGAGGACACGTCTCTTATTGTCTCCCTGCCTGTCTCGGTTCCAGCAGATGTTACACCAAGACCAACGGCACCTTCTCCGGCGGCACTCTGCCCCTAATGCACCGCGTGGCCCCGTGCCAGCAGGACGGCCTGGAGATGGTGCCCCTGGGCCAGGCCTCGTCGCATTGCCAGCGCCCTGACAGCCAGCAGCTGCTCCCTGGGGACGCGGACCCAGACCCGGAGGCAGGGGAGCAGCCGGCGGAGGACAGGGCCTCGTCCCACTCGCTGTCCCAGCTCTCCTGCTGTCAGGTCGGGGTGCACGAGACCAGCTCCAGAGAGAACACAGGTGAGGTCCCCAGGAGGGAATGGGAGCAGGACGACCAGAACTCGAGCACGCCTACAAATGACGCAGCCATCTAGCGAGGGACCGTTTTGATTCCGCCAAGATTGTACATGTATCCTCCATTATGACAAAGCGGATGTTATCATAAGTAAACATCCATATCGCTCACTCTTAAGGGGTACACTGTAACAGCAGTAGATGGGGGAAAGTGCGAGCTGCCATGTTGTCTGGTGTATGAACTAACTCGGTGTCTGCCCCCTGTCTGTGCAGTGGAGGAGGATCCTCAGTGTGTGGACTCGGATGGGCCCGTGGTCTGCTGGGAGAGCCTGGGCCTGAGCCTGCCTGACTTGGACTGTAAGGAGAAGAGAGGATGGATCTCCAACAGCAGTCTGGCCGGAGATCTCATCCAGCCCAGCCCACAGGAGACCTGAACACATTAGAGTTTGAGCAGACACACACACAAAGACGCTCTCTTGCACACACACACACACACACAATCACACACGCTCCCACGGAGCGGTCGAAAAACAAGGGAGACAGACAAAGAGATCAAAGGAGGGGAAAATGCGTTCTTGGGGAAAAGAAGATTTTGAGCTGGCATGGCCAGAGACACTGTGTGACATGGTGACAAGGACACTAAACTGGCTGTGGACTAAGCTGGGGCAACCAGCATGGAGAGACAGAGAGAGAGGGAGAGACAGAACGCCACACGGAGAACGGAAAAGCAGATGGAGGGAAGTGAGACAGAGAGAGAACAAGACTCAAAACCGAAACTTTAATCCAACGAAGGGGGGACCCTTAAAAAAGATTTTAAAAACTCTTTAGATTACTTATTTATTTTTTTGTAGTAGAAAAATATTATTTCATATGAATGTATCTGTTTTAAGAAAAAAGTTTGTCTTTTATATTATTTATGCCTTCTGGATGAGAAATGCCTTTTATTTTTTTGTTGTTTTATGTGTTGTTTTGTGTTCCACACAGTTTGGAGATTAGCAACTCTATGTGTAAAGTTTTGTAATAATATAAAGAGAAGATATGGAAGAGTAAAGATCCTACTTTCACTGTCTCTCTGTCCTCCTCCCTTTCTTTGTTTTCAGCTGCAGATGAATGGATGTCATAGTAGAGTTCACTAACCACAGTCCCGGCCCAGAGATATTACGTTTTCTGTCAGCTCTTTGATGCGGTTCTTCTGCTCTGTTCCCCTGCGCTGACCCCTGAAGGAGAGGGTGGGGAGGGGACACACACACCCTGCACTGTTCCGAGGCTTCTCTGCTCCGCTGAGTGCTCCATAGGTCCTGGGATTTACACAAAACTCACTGTTCCTTTCCCTGCACTATTGACCCCACCCCCCCCATCCCCAATCTATTGGAGAACTGGATGCAGTTATGTTAAAGCACCGTTTATCACACAAGGCCCAAACAGAGCCTTATCTTCTGTTTGCCTAGCCATTATGGTCTTCTCTAATCCTGTCTGACATAGCTTGGAAGTTATGCATCCGATACCCTATCTTGTGGGAGTGAAATAATACATGCGATGGTCGGTCATCCATTATTTCTTAAGGCCGAGCTGATACGTCGGTGATCTCTTGTGCTGATGTCCACACAGTTGGCCGGCCTTGTGAAACATCATCGAACTGCTGGAGCCTCACCGAGACAGTAGGCGGGACGCACGGCAACCGTCAGCAGCTTTGTGCCGTGACTGCCCAGCCTCCGATCCTTTAGCAAGGACCCCAAGCTCTCTGGGGTTTGAAGAAGCGGTGCAGTCGCTAGCAGACTGATGTGAGAGCAGTGGGTAGATGACAGGGGTTGTGCCGTGCTTCAGTAGAGGCGACTGCGGCGGAGCTGCTTGATGCCTGGTGCCTGTCTGCCAGGGATGGGGCCAGTCCCGGCTGCCAGTCTTCAGGCTCTGGCACGCCCGGCAGTCCTCCTACCCTGATGGGCGTCTGGCTGCTCTTGGCAGCTCCGGCTCGATTCCCTGGCAGTCGGCCGTGGCACGTTTGCTTCCGTGTGTTATTTTGGTCAGAAGATGAGCTGCTCCACTGCTAAGACTGCCAACAGCAGAGAAGCAGAGTTGTCTTAAGCTTTGTCTCTGTCTCCCAGGCAGGGGTCTGTCTGTCGGTCTGTCTCTGTGTTCCTCCGGGAGATTGGCCCCATGGCTGTCTGGAGAATTAGTCACACTGAGAATGAGGCTGTCAGATGGACTTCATCCAAATATAGAGTGACTAAAAGGTCTGGGTCTGGAAACTACTTGGTGCTGTCAAACCACTGATCTTAGACAGCTCTGGAACAAACACATACGGAGATTGCTGGCTACTGAATGTGATTTAAAAAATTGCCTGAGGATTTATTTCTGAATTTTCGAGGTTTCATCCTGGCTTGGTGCACTATCACTAGGGGAATAGAGGGAGGAGGAAAATAGATGGGAAATGAAGCTTGAAATGACAGAGGAACCGAATGGCGTCCTGGGGGAAAGATGGTGACAGATGTGGGCTGAGCTCCTGAGATGGAGATAGGAAGAGGGTTTGTCTCCAAAGCAGCGTCCGCTCCATCTCCCACGTCCGTCCTTCGACACCGCCCCCCCCCCCCCCCCCCCCCCCCCCCCCAGGCCCCGCCCCAGACCCTCTGCCCACGCCGCTCCACCCCTTCATTAGGGCCCACGGGAACAAGCCCGGCCATTGTCTGCCCCTGGAATGCCTGCCCCCTTCTGCAGAGCGGACCTGTTCACGCCAAGTCCCTCCCCACGGGTTCTTCCATCTCTGTCCTCCCTCCACACTCTCAGCAGAGGGATACAATTCTCATGCATTGTTCCTTCTTAACCAACTTGGTTGAACCTCCGAGGCATTGTATCTTTGAGGTGTCCCAAACCACGAGTTCAACTGTGGACATACGAACTCCCAACATCTTTCTTGCAGGATCAAGCTTACAATGAGGTCATAACCAACTATCCATAAAACAAATCATCTATGAGCTAAACAAGAAATTCCTGTCTGCTTACAAAAAAGATGATGTGTCCTGAAACAGAATTGATCGATCCAAGTGCACAGTCTTGTATGTGCAAGTTTTTAACCCAATCTTCTGTGTATATTTGTCCTGCACAACTGAATACTTCAATTCCGTAGCAATAACGCTCTCAGGAGTCTTATTTTCCAAAATATGAAACCTCTGTTCCCACGGCTTGCCCTGACAATACCTTTCAGTGTGACATCACTCTGCTCCGGGTCTATAATAAACCTGTTGATGACAAGCAGGCTGGGGTTGCTAACCTCAGCTGACCTTCAGAGGGTTATGAGACAGCATGCAAGCCCGGCTTACCTCAGATTTAGAGTCGTTTCACAAGCCTTACCATAAATCCAGTGTTGTTACATGTTTTTCTACTAACTCCTTCCAAAAACGGGTTATGATGCATTTGTTTTGCACACGTGAATTGGTTGAGAACATTGGTTCTTGGGCTCTGTTTTCTGCCACAACTGTCAGTCATTCAGAGGATCCGGACTGAGAAGTTACATTGTGGAATGTGTCGAAGAAATGTGGCCGCCAGCAATGTGCTCTTTACAATGTTGGGATGTTTTAAATTGCTCTAGGTATGGCACAGCGGGGCACAGTCTCTCATTATAGTAGAAAGATAATGATGGCCATGAATAGGCAAAAATAACTAGCACAGCTAGAAGCACTATTGTGAAAAGAATTATATTTTAGTTTTAATCATTAGAGGATACATGGAAACAGTTTGCTAGCATATATTTCCAAAGAAATTTGAATTTTATCAAACTGTCCACACATTTTTGGTATCAACATCCCCAACATAATTGAGTAATGTTTACACAGGTTAGCATAGTCACAATAAAGGTCAAAATATGACCTAAAGTCTCCAAATGTTACATCTACAGTATGATACAGTTACTGCAAATACATCATTCAATCACAAATCAGTGCTATGTAGAACGATCCATCTTGATTGAGATGTCTTTTCTCTCACTAATGCAGAGACAGAATACAGGTGAACCCAACTTTGAAACACAAACACAAGGACGTCGAAACACGAATATAAACCACCTTGAGCAGGATCAAAAAGAGCAAAACCTCCCACGTCAGCCTTGCCATAGCTCTTATTCTTCCTCTACGTCAACATGGGTGAAGTAGAAGGTGATCTTGGCTCCTTCGTCCGCGTCATACAGGGCCTGGCAGGTGTAGGTGCCCTCGGCTCTCCAGGACAGCTGCTCGATCAGCAGGGACGAGGTGTTGGCCAGCACGCTCACCAGGCCCAGGCTGGACGTGAGGGGCTGCAGTTTGGGCCCCTGCCCGTAGTTGTAGGCCAGGGCCTGGTTGCTCTGGGTGCCAGGTTGGGTGAAGCCCCAGATGAAGATGGTGGGCAGGGTGGAGCCGCACTCCAGGGTGACGGAGCCACCCAGCACACCTCTGACCCGCAGGCGGATGTATTCCACCTCCTCAGGATCCATGATCTCCAGACCTGGTAACCCAAACACAGGCTAGTTATAATTTCTTGTGAAAAGCCCCTGTAGACCATCTGTAGACCACATTGGACCATCAATAGGCCAAATTATTAACAGAATGTCAACTAGCTGATTTATAACAACTGCTAAGGGTTAGAGATTGCATCAGTTGACAGTTATTTACCATTTGCTAAAAGTTTATATAAAAATAATCATAATGACTATCCAAGTAAAGTGTTACCCAGAGGCCAAACTGATGATGATACCATCCGTCCAAGATCCTGATTTGAAATGAAAGTCTCCACTTTGGATATGTTTATCTCTAACCTGCTTTCTTTAATACACAGTGGGACAGTAAAGATGAGTTACATCTACTAAGATGGTGCCTCAGAACCTTGCCAGAGTACTGCTCTCAGATGGAATGGAGCTGACACATCACACTCCCCAAGCGCAGATGTTTTAATGTCGATCTCTCGTGGAACGGTTCCCCAGGCCTATCAAAAAGAATACTGACTGAGCCAACTCTTTGGAGTCGAGTTTAATTGAATACATACACTCCATTGTCTCCCCACGACCTGTTTCAATCGACTGATTTATCACCAATAGCTCTCCAACTACTATTTTTATAACCTAGTTAAAGCGCCGGAGAGGCAGACTTGGGGATTTGAAAACAGCCACATCTACTTTGTCCTGTTCGCATGTCAGAAAGATCCCGCCTCTCTGTAAGATTTCAAACTCTTACCTTACCTTGCATGGGAAGAGCCAGTAAGCCAAGGAGCAGACAGATGCAGGGAATCCTCGTCAGGGTCCCCATGGTCCTGCAAACCTCTGACAGACGCGAGTGGATATCTGGAGACAGCAGTTATTTAAAGCATATTGCAGTGGTAAAGCGTTGTCTCCTCTCCAGTCCACACTGGCATTCACAGTCGAAATGACTGAGAGAGCCAGGGGAACTGACAGGGGATTCTTTGGAACTACATCTGATTCAGTTTGAATTATTCATCAATGCCTTCACAGTCTAGTCTCTCCATTCCACATGCCTTTTCCAGCTCCCCACTCAAGACCGGGCTAATGGTTAGACCTGAGAGAGGCGAGGGTAGGATGTCGGGCTGATGCCACTGCATCATCTATTATTGACTATACTGAAAGGGATAGGCTCTTAGAAATTCCATCAGTCTGACCATGGAATGAATACCTGTATTGCTGTGAGATCACTGAACACACCCACTCACCCACGCACACGTAAACACAACTGAAGTCTCCCTTGAGTAAAGTCGGTCAGACAGCTGTTTAAGATCTGGTATATCCGTCTCCGACTGTCTCAGGATGTGGAAGGAGCGAGAGCTTTGACATATTTCTTACAAAAGGCGGACCAAGTCAGAGTTTCTGACGCGTCATTATTTGCATGTAGGCATAGATTTGGTTTGGCTGAGTGCCCACACATCTTAAAATATGCATGAGAGTTTCACATGTGCATGTTACCATATTCATACATTGGACACACAGTTTACCAGGTTTCAATTGAAGATGTATTCACCTTGCACTACAGCACATTGAATTCAGGTAGCACTATAAAAGCTGGGTAAATAAAAGAAGTGGGGTGCAAAACATCTCCAGTGGCCAGCATTCCCCAGAAAAAAAACGATTTTCTTGTGTCTGTTCTACCAGCCCCAATCAACAGTTAGCTTCGTAATGCCTGCATCTGTAGTCTTGACTGGCCTCCCTTCCCGTCCAGCTGTCTGCTTCCTCAGCCTGCATGTTGCTTTGTGGAGTGCAGCCTTGCAAAAGCCCATAAACCTGTAAACACTGGCGGCAATACAGAAGAGGGCTCTAATTAGCAGGGACTTAGTTAGCGCTCTGTTTTTTTTATTATTATATCTTTTTTTTTGGGGGGGGGGGGGGGGGGGGGGGCTATATTTAGAAGACTGCTGGAGGACAGACAGATGTAATAAAAATCCAATATAAAACAACATGGTTTCTGAGGGCAGGATAGGAATGGGTGATGAAAGTTCAGAGATGTGTTGGAGAAATCTTGAAAGGAGGTTGTAAACACATAGCTCAATCTGACATTTTCCCCCAAATGTTCGCCACCACAGACTTGTTTACCATTTTTCAGATGCTTGACCTTTCCCTTTCAAGAACGATACATGAGGTACTCACCTGTGGTACATACATTTCTATCAGACCTATTCTTATTCAAATTGGATCCAAACTTCACCTATTAACTCATGTAAATTACATTAAATTATAGGAATTAAACTCAAAGATGGTCTGTAATCTGTAAAATAAACTTTTTCACAACTTTTTCACTACATGACTGTCCCTCACTGGCAGTACTAGTTACGTTCACGAGTAAAAGAAAAAGGAAACCTGATTTGTAATTAATGGGATTGGTAGGCCTGTTGGAGCCACAGCAGACAGACTGACCAAATTCCTTCTGGGTGAAACACATCCCCCCCTATTAGAGCTGCTTCACATGGTACAACCCTTGAAGCTCACTAGGACCCAACCACATCTGCTGCTGTTGCCTGCACCAAACTGGGAGGCAGAAAGGGGAGGAGCAGGAGACTGGAAAATGTGAGTCGTTGAAAAACAAAACAGTTTGGGATGAGAAGAGAAGAGATGGGGATAGGGGGTACGAGAAGGTGTTTTTGTGAGTCTAATCTGAACCCTCTTAGCCCTGTGAAAGCTTTCAGGTGCAGTGCCCCAGCGAGTAGACACGACCCATCCCAGACTGAGCCATGTTCTTGGCACCAGATGAAAGCATAATCATACCCAGATAGCAGGGTGGTGTGTGGCTCTGATGGAGTTAGACACAGAACTGCCTCCCTCCTTCACTCTCTGCCCATGTGCCACCCTGCCTGCCTGCCACCCTGCCTGCCTGCCTGCCATCCTGCCTGCCTGCCTGCCTGCCTGCCTGCCTGCCACCCTGCCTGCCTGCCTGCCTGCCTGCCTGCCTGCCTGCCTGCCTGCCTGCCTGCTTGCCTGCCTGCCTGCCTGCCTGCCTGCCTGCCTGCCTGCCTGCCTGCTTGCTTGCTTGCCTGCCTGCCTGCTTGCCTGCCTGCTTGCCTGCCTGTCTGGGGGTTTGTGCAGCTGAGTCGTGTATGAGAAGACAGCGATGCCACAGGTGGGCCATGAAAGCAAGCTCTGTGATTAGGTGAATCATCATTGTCGTTTGCATGACTCAAAGCAGAAGTAAGCCTCATTTTACCAGACCACCTATGCAGTCTCAGTACAGTGTATTACCAAGCCTAAATGAGAGGCTGGAATCTATAGATGAAATCACTGGACCCGTGTTGACCTAAGAGTGATTTGGCGCTACGTTTCCATATACCGTCACATGACTAGTGTTTTCCTTTTCCTGCTCAGTTTGTTCAAGGACACACTGTACTGTGTGGCCTCTGTGTATGTTTTCATTTGCATGTGTGGTTAATACACTGGGCTGTTCAGTGCCCCGCCATGTTGACTTCCTTCTCCTGCGTGAATTTCTGTGTGTGTGTGTGTGTGTGTGCAGAGCTCCATTTGCAGAGGCCTTGGTTAAATCTCTTGCAAGCTGCAGCTGTAAGTCTCCCTGCAAGGCCCCCCTAGCTCTTGGTTTCTTCTCAGCTGATGGTAGTGTGTGTCGGAGACCACACAGCGAGGAGGTGGAGTGGAGGGAGAGAGAGGAGGGGCTTGCAGGACTGTAGTAGCGCCTGGAGACTGGTTAACATATATTTCTGCTCTATCATCACTTATCTGCCAGGCACGCAAAGCCGAGCCAAGCAGAGCCAAGCAAAGCAGACAGCGTGGTCTGGGCCTTTGTTTTCTACACAGAACACCGGCCCACCTTTTCGACCTCCATTTCCCTCCTGGCTCACTCCTCATCTCACAGCCTGGATCTTCTGTATGTAGGGCCCTTCTACAGCAGACTCCCTGCAGAGGCCCCCACCTGACTCACTTCCCAGACCACAACCTCCACAGTTGACTGGCTTTGGGACAGGGACAGGAGAAAGGGGCCCAGCAGTGACCTTCAGAGCCCTCAGAGTTGGGGGCAGTAAATATTTCCGAAGTAGCAGTTTCAAGTTTTATGTGTCACTCTTGATTTAATAAGAAATCAGAACACACACGCTTAAATTTGACACTAAAGTAAAGAAAAAGCTTACAATATAGCAATTGACCTGAAGGAATTGAAATGTTCCTGGTGCAGACAAACACACTGTAAACAGACAGCAAATATAACTTGTTCATCCTAAGCCAATACCTAAAGACATTAAGTCAGCCATGTTGCTGTTTCTTTAGTCAGAGACGTTAATATCTGAGCTAATGGCCCACACTGAATTGTCCGAACAGCACCACTCAGCTTAGTAATGATTGAGACTTGCGGCCTGTCAGAGGAGGGCTGCAGGTTCTGAACGGATGAGCTTAACTGACTTTCAAAGGGCCATACAGTAGATGTGTTCCCTAACCTGCCAAGTCAAGGCCACACTAGAGTGAGTTTTATAGTCAAGCTGACCTGCCGGTGGGAGAGAGGGGGAAGGCTTGTGACTCTGTATGTCATGTGTGTTTGAGTGAACGTGTGAACCAGGGAACCTAGGGGAGGGCGGAGCAGAAGCGTCCCCTTTCTTGTGAAGCGGAAAGCAGGTTCATGTAAGGGAACGTGTGTGAAGTGCTGGACAAGCTGACCCGAAAAGGGCCAGATGGGGATTGGGCTTTTAAGCACCGCAGAGGCCTTCTGCAAACAACATGTGGAAAGGCTTTGGCGTCTAATGTAGCGTGGAGCGTTTATGTACTGCGCGCATACTCGACCACTGTCAGTCAGGATGACCGGGAGGTACTCAACCATGCACAGTCAGGACAGCGATCACCACCCGCAAGGAGCGCCACATCTTTCCGTTTGGGCCCCTCCTCCTGTCTCCCAAGAGACACTCCCACTCCTCCTGGTTCAGCTGTTTAGTGTACTGTAGCTCATACCCACAATCCTCTCTGAGCAGATGGTGCCTCACAGGACTCTTTGTTTTTCACTGTCCACCAGAGCAGCTGAGGTTGTAGACTGAAAGGACCAGAGAGAGGGTGAGCATGGATAAAGACCTGTGAGACTAGAAAAAGACCAGAGAGAGAGAGAGAGAGAGAGAGAGAGAGAGAGAGAGAGAGAGAGAGAGAGAGAGAGAGAGAGAGAGAGAGAGAGAGAGAGAGAGAGAGAGAGAGAGAGAGAGAGAGAGAGAGAGAGAGAGAGATTGATATTTTCGTAATGTTCTCCTCTATCTCCCTTACTTTGTCGTTCTACACTGTCTATCCCTATGAAGCAGCAATGCCCAGATAATATATACATATATGTATGAAAAGAGTCCACAAAGTTCAAGGATGTACATACTATACATAGACATTTCTTTATCTGAGAAAATATGTACAAGAAGATACTGGAACTATTAGTCATCATTGAGGAGGATACAGGAGACATCATGCCTCAAGGCCATGAGTCCAAGATATTCTAGGGTTGATGATTGCTCCTTTATCATGTCAAGACTGAGAGAGATACTCCTCTTTCAACTGCCTCCAAATCAAATCACTCCCCTCAGAGTTGAGCTCCTTTGGAAACACTGATCACCGCTCTCTCTCTGATCTAGGGTACTGTAGTTCCAGTTTCATAGCTTGCTGGCCAGTATGCACAATTAGCCCTCCAACCCCACTCTTACTGCTTGTGATTCAATGGATAAGCGCCATGGTGTGTGTCTAATCTGTCAGAGATCTAGAAGGCTCTCAGAGAGAGAGAGGAACACTCCTCTCCTCTATTCAAGTGCTAAGTCTTTCAACTACAGTGGTCATCGCCTTCACCTCTTGAATGAGAAATAATTCATTTAATAAAAAGGGAGATGGCAACTGAATCCCCATAACTTTTTGTAACAATGCATGCATTAATGACACCATAGGCTTGCAAACAGGCCTTTAGCATAGCGAACATTTGTTCAAAGTTACGTCTGGAAGCTCTGGATGATGGCTAGTCTTCTGTAAATGTGTTCCTAGCTTTTAGACGCTTTGTGCACAGCAGATTTCAAACACCAAGATTGTTGTATTTAGGTCCACTCATAAGATGGACCTATATAAATTCACTCCTGGTGTTAAATTGACATTTTGAAATTTGCTGCGTGACTATAATTTAGGTATATTTGTAGATTCCTCTCCATTTATTGACATCAATATTACCGTATGCTGGTATATAATCCCAATGAGTGGATACATTCTACACAAACAGCCATGAAAACTGGGAGCACTTTAACGGAAACCCATCATTCCACAGTTTGTATTACTCTCAATGGTAACCAGACCACATGTCAAACCATGACAGGACCTGAAATGTACAATGACAATATGCTCCTCCTTAGGAGCTTAAACACACATATTTTTTTCACATTTCACATTTTAGTCATTTAGCAGACGCTCTTATCCAGAGCGACTTACAGTAAGTACAGGGACACTCCCCCGAGGCAAGTAGGGTGAAGTGCCTTGCCCAAGGACACAACGTCAGTTGGCATGACCGGGAATCGAACTGGCAACCTTCGGATTACTAGTCCGACTCCCTCACCGCTCAGCCACCTGGCTCCCAGAACATGCATTCACCCATACGGGAGGGGGAAGTAAACAAACTTTGAGGGCTGGCACAAGGAATTCATCCAACAGAGACATCCTCCTTAAGGGAACACAAGATGCTTTTCTTGATGCAGCTTTAATAGATAACGACGTTTTGGAGGGAAGGTACAGACATTAAAGCATTATATTTTTTTGAAAAACAAACTTGAACCCTGGTGTGCCTCCCGCATCTGGAAGCGGTAGAGGGCTTGTCTGAAAGATAAAAACGATATGAATCCCTCCTGGCAATTCGAATATCCAATCTGGAGTCAATTAAAGAGAGCAATGCGGGATGCTGGTTGAAGACACAAGAAACAATATGCTGTGGCCTGGTCCAGAGAATGCATACAAACAACGAACACAACCTACAACACACACGCACACTCCCTCTCTATGATCCGTGACCTCCGGCATGTGCATAGTCCTCGGTGTCTGATTATGGATTGGTCGAGACCACATGCTGCCGTGTTCCTGCACCACTCACAAACTGTCTTTAACGAGCCACTGATGGGAGTTCCAGGCAAGGCCACTCTTGGCCAGCTGCTCTGTCATGTGGGTAGGGGCAAGGATATCTATGCTATGATAAAGAGCCCAGGTTTTCTCCCCAGCTCTACACAGATGCAAAAGCTATGGACAATGGAACATATAGTCTGCCTAAAGGAACATATATATTTATTTCACATTTTATAAAATGCATCTTTCTGTTGAATCTAGATTAGTCTATTTCCCTTCACATTCAAATATTCTTCTGCCCAAAGAAAACATCTGCCTTGCAGCCTTAACCCATTGCATTGTGGGACATGTGAGGAGGGTAAGTGGAATTAATCGGAATAGCACAAAGTAAAAACAGAGCCAAACCAGGAGGAGAGAATGAGAGAGAGACAAAGGATGTTAATGCATTCCAGATTGTTTTGCATCTCACATAGAACACAGGCGTATGTGTGTTCACTGTATTTGTTTGAGACTTGAGCAAAAGCATTTACGGTTCTACTAACTGAAGGTTGTAACTTCAGCAACACCTCAAGACCTCTTAACCTTTTTAGGGTCAAGCTTTTATTCACAAATGGTGCAAAAGACCTCACTGTGTAGCTCCATAAAACTTCACAGACACCCCCTGCACCCCCCCCTCCCCACGCCCCTCCCCCCAGCCACACACACATTCACACACGCATACAGACTCAAAAAAAATTCTTAGGTAACATACTATTGATTCAGTACCTGAATTTGAGCAAAGAACCTTGTATTGTCAGTTGTGAAAATGATGGTCTTAAAAACACGTGAACAACAATAGTAGCTGAGGCAGACGGAAGCAGATCACCTCACAAGACATTGAAACACATTCATTATGGAGCCCATCTAATTAGGATAGGCAGGGAACTGTGGTGGGTTTAGGGTGGGTGTACAGCACGTACTGTATCAGAGTTGGCGCTCCAGAACGATGCCTTGTTTGTCTTTAACAAGTTGGATTAAGCTTGTTAGTGCTGGGGAGGGCCCACGAGAGAGCATAAGCCCCCTTAGAACCACATTTGTTTTTAAATAAGAAACTACAACCAACACGAAATTGGAAGGAAAGTACTGAACAAGATATCAAGTTAAAGTGTGCCATTTGATCCAACAGTAAATAGCTCAAATCAAATGTAACCATAATCACCTTGATTTTGCCTATAAATTTGAATACCTGCTTCAAGACTGCGTAGGCCTAGTGTATGAAAGATTTCATCTTATTTCAAGAAACGTTTTCATGGATTTGATTCCGCTAAATAATTGTTACCTTCATAGGCATCAGAGATATAAATATAGAGGACATACAAATGTGAAGAGATGAATGCATTTATATCTACAAATGGCTTATGCGATAACATTATCATCATCTAAAATATTTGGTAGGGTGAAATAAGCATATCATTGCATATCATTACAATCAGACTCTCATTTAATGATGAGACTATTACCATGATGTCTTAGTCTGCGCCAAGCCAAAATGCCATACACACATTAGTGAAAAAGCTGGAAATCAAATTCACAAACATCGCTGTAAGGATTGCCTTCATGCATGAATGTCTTCTTTAGAGCACTTCTGCCATCTGTTGTTTAGTTTGTGAACTGTTATTTGCTGCAACAGGAAAACATACAAGCTATGGGGGTGAATACCATCCATTATAACCCTAGCTACAAAGAATACATTAATGTCTAACCAAAAAACATTAATACATGTTGCTGTGCATGTGAGACTGTTCGATGGCTTATTAGTAGTTCTCAGCTGTATGTTAACAGAATTGTTTGCAGAATGGTGGTGATTGACCACCAGAGAGTGTGTTGAGCTGACTTCTTTACTACAACCACAATGGCAGGGGTATTGTTGTCACCACGGAAACCATTAGTTGCTTGGCAACACACATATCATCTGTGGCGGGCTCTTAAATCGCATCTAATGATGGGAGAGGCCAACATTGGCTTAAGCCACATTGAGCTCTAATATGAGCCCTAATGTCTACTCATCCTCAGCTTGAATTTGGGCTTGATGGATATCTGATATTCATCCAAGAAAAATCCAGAGTTTAGGCATAATGCATGAATGATTTAATTTTTTATCAATACATGTTTTGTTAGACTTGATTTAGCTGAACAGTTTTTGAACTTTTGACTTATACTGACTATCGGTACTTGTTTGATGCCAACTCAATGCACACTTCCTGTATTCACTCTTTCGCATGATATGTAGTTCTGTCTCTGTGAGCTTCCTTCCCATTTCTTCTTGGTATTAGTTTCTTATTTCTATAAAACATTGATGCTAAGGGGGCTTATGCTCTCTCGTGGGCCCTCCCCAGCACTAACAAGCTTAATCCAACTTGTTAAAGACAAACAAGGCATCGCTTTGGAGCACCAAGTGTGATACAGTACGTGCTGTACACCCACCCTAAACCCACCACAGTTCCCTGCCTATCCTAATTAGATGGGCTCCGTAATTAATCTGTTTCAATGTTTCGTGAGGTGATCTCCTTTCCTCTGCCTCAGCTATCATTGTTGTTACTGACAGTACGGTTTTCTCATCTCACCTATATAGCATCAAGAGATAAGGCTTATTTCAGATAGTTTTCATTTGATTATATGAGAGTCATAAGTTTTAACAACCTTTCTAAAAGAGCAGATTCACTCTGTCTATTTCTTCTCTCTCCAGTTCCGTCACTCTCTCTCTCTCTCTCTCTCTCTCTCTCTCTCTCTCTCTCTCTCTCTCTCTCCCTCTCCGAGGGTAAACCAATTTACATTCTTGTTTTGCTCTTCAGAACGGTGCCAGTTTCCATGACAACATAGCCTTCACTTTTTCGTTCTCTCTCTCTCACTGTCTCTCTCCGTCTCTCTCTCTCTCTACTGTTGGATCTCTCATTCCCCACTGTTTCCTACTTCTGTTCTCTTGACCTTCCTCCTATGTCTCATTTTCTTTCTCTTCATGTCTCATTGCTCCATCCTTCCATCCTCCGGCTCTCATTTCCTCACCTAATTCATCTCACTCCTCTGTTTGGCACTCACATTGCTGCAGAATGGAGACCAATATAACGACATTAGTAATATAGTCAATCCGAAGCAGATTCCTGTGCATTGGAAAGTTGGATTTAACTGAAATGTATAATGTCTGTGTATTGTTTGCCATATGTTGTGCCAAATATGAAAAGATGTACAGGGTATAACGTGCTGCTAACATAAATACAGACAAAAGCTGATCACTGTCCTCTCTCTGTGATGTTTTAGATGCAGTCCTTTCTCTCTTGCACCTTTCTCACCAATCTTCTGCTCACAAAGTTTTTCTTTTCCATCCCCAAGTACTCTCACCCACATGAACTCACCTCCCCCCTCCTCTCTCATGAACTCACCTCCCCCCTCCTCTCTCATGAACTCACCTCCCCCCTGCTCTCTCATGAACTCACCTCCCCCTGCTCTCTCATGAACTCACCTCCCCCCTCCTCTCTCATGAACTCACCTCCCCCCTGCTCTCTCATGAACTCACCTCCCCCCTCCTCTCTCATGAACTCACCTCCCCCCTCCTCTCTCATGAACTCACCTCCCCCCTCCTCTCTCATGAACTCACCTCCCCCCTGCTCTCTCCTCAGGACTTGGCACTGGTAAGTGTAACACTACACTAGATATGTGAGATAAAAGGAATGGGATTGTTTAGATGATGGATCTTCTCTTCTCTGAGCAAAATGGGCTTTTTTCCAACAACCGAAGTCATTGTCTTTCATTTACATGTTCTGTTGTACCCAATTACATTTACATTTAGTCATTTTAGTCATTTAGCAGACGCTCTTATCCAATTACATCATGTGTGTATTGTAATGTGTATTTCAACAAATCTAGATTAAATACACTGTGAATTATCAAGAGCTCTACGTAACCATTGATGAAAACAAATTCCCTTTGCTTGACTGTATTGGTGGCTTTTTATCAAGATTTGTGAGCAAGACCTTTGTTCTTCATAGACCAAGCGTTTTGCGAGGTGGCCATGTATACACATTATGAAAATGTTTATATCACACTGCTTTCTTACAGGAGCCTAATGGTTTTGACGGTTTGATATAGGAAGCCTATGATGGGCCTTATAGAGCCCACTCCACCAGAGGGAGTCCTCATCTGACAAATCTGTGAGAATGCTATCTTCAACCTAACTAACCCCAATGAAAAACCGGACTGTGTCAACTAGTTGTTCAGTTCCCAAGTGAAAATTCAAAGCTGAATTGAGATAGTAATAATAAAAATAATACAGTAAATTACGTGATATAATACATGTTTTGATTATTCCCGAGTTTTGGTGAAATTGTATTGTTTGCCATCATCATGTTTCTGAAAGATTTCACTCTAAATAGTCAATTCTGCTGAACTAATGCGCACTCTAATGTCTTGACGACCATTAGTGTGCGCGCGCATTTGTTTGTGTGTGTGTGCGTGCGTGTGTGTGTGTATACTAGTGGCAGCCTTGGATAATCATCAGCACAATGATACACGGATGCCTCTGTGGCCACATCAGTTATTGTCAGTGGCTGGTAGTGTGCTATATACTCGCGCCGTTAAATGCAACGTCCTCCTGCCCTTCCACATCTTAAAACGTAGAGTCATGAACCACAGTCTGCTCGAGGACGCGTCCTCAGGTTTGAGCGCTCAAAACGACGTTTTGTTGATTATCGTTCACCCGACCACCGTGAAATTGCACCAGCTCCTTCTTGGTTGCTAAAATCGGGAGGATCTTGCGCAGTGGTAGGGAGCAAGCGGTGGCGGACACTTCGGGGAATGTCGGCTGGCCGTCACTCTGACATCGGCCTCCTCATATTCTAAGCAAATGGGGTAGGTAGAGAACAACTCCTCTTCCACAATGTCAATGGCTGCGTGTCAGTAGCTTTAAGCGTTCATAATAATTAGTTGACTTTTAGTTGTGTATTCTTTGTCGTTGCCATCATTAGCTAGAAGTGCTAGCTACATGTAAACTAAGTTCCAATCCAGTAGGTTCCCGTGCAGATGTGTAGTTAGCTAGCGTCTTAGAAGAGAAACGTCAGCTGGGTAGCTAGCTAGTGCTATTTGCTAGCTAGCTAGTGTGTTAGCTGTTAGCGAGACGCCACTCAATCACAATGTTTTAGCAGTGTGGCTGAGGTGATTAGGGCCCTTTCCGTGTGATGGCCGTTTCCTAGCGAACCCGTTTCGCCGAAACAATATGCACATTTTAAAACTGCATTTCTACCTGGTCAGGTAAATTTATTGTAGCTAAGTTAGTTGCTAGCAGGCTAGTTGGCTAGATAGCATATCTGGCTACATTTCAACCAGGTATGTTGGGACTGGCTAGTGACAAGGTAGCCGAGAGCTCGCCATGCCATTAGGCACGTGATAGTTCCTTTGGCCAACTTCATACGCTTTATTCCAACGTTAATAACGCGTCTTGCAGTTCACATGTCATTCAATGATTGGGTGCGGGACAGCGAGCGTATGTTTTCCTGCATTAATTTTTCCCTGTTAAAGGACCGTGGCATACGACCCAAAATACATAAAATATATATGCCAGTTGAGAACATTAAAAACCCATGTCATAAAGCTAGACCTATTGAGACTTGGTCACTAGTGGCCAAAGAAATGGGTTGTGTTATGGTGACCTGATTCAAGTATAGATGTGTCCACATTCATGTTGATTTGGCATTTAAAATGTTTTAGTGTCTACTGCTCATGGTTTTGACTACCACCACTTTACCATTTGAAACCAAATATGTGGTTCAATATTGTGTGATAAGCTGCACTTTGACCCACTTGTAAGACAGCATAATTTTCCATCAGTCAGTCAGCAGTGTGTGTGTGTGTGTGTGTGTGTGTGAGAGAGAGATATCCTACAGAGCTATATATAGTGCAGAACAGAGTTCGAAACTTGATCCGGATTGTCTTTTTAGAGCTGCCTACAGCCCACTGTGTGTTACCGCTGAGTAGCCTACAAACTCAACACCTCAGACCTTATTGTTTTCAACTTTAGTTGTTTAGATCATCATGCTCTGTCACTCTTGGATTCAGTTTGGCCATTGATGCTTGCACAACCAATAGAACAGTTGCTTGTGCAACAGCCTACGCTATTCCTTTATCAGTCTTGTATTGAAACTTAACCTGATGCATTCCCCTTTCTGTTCCAGTAAGCTTCTGTACATGCTGAGGGATATAGTGAGCATAGGCATCTTGCCATCTGAAATGTAACCCTACAGTTCTTCGGAGGTTACTTTTATTTGGTGCTCTCTGTGCCTCAAGTACAGTGTAGTTCGAAGGCTACTGGTTGTATGATCAGTAATTGGGCTTATACAGGGGTATTAGTGGATGCTCCCAGCAGTATTAGTAGTATGCAGTTCTGAAATTCAAGTAGCGTAAACGCGAAACAAAGCTCTGAACGTCAACAGACATGACAGGTCGTCACAATTGGATGCTCAGAATGAAACTTCATTTGAATAAATAACCCAAGAACATTTGACTATCAATGACGGACACTACATGGTCATCCGAAGCGACAACTCCAGTGCAGATTTAGTGTGCTGCTGACACTGTTTCTTATCTGGTTAGGTGATCTGAGAGCATTGGGGTGAGTTACAAGCAGCATTGCTTAGCTGAGCTATGAAAGAATAATGTGATATCGAGAAGGTTTCCACCAAGCAGAGTACACGAGGCATCAGAGCAGAGACACTCGAGTAAGTGTAAACGGTAGGCCTATGGTTTATCGGAAATTGCATACAGCATGGTTTACTGACACGCACGAACACATCCAATAAGAATGTACAGTCCTTCTGCCTCACCGTTTATTTTCTGTCCCCAACTTCGCACTGCCATGTCTCTCCATCCTCAAATTTTTTTTTGTACGAATAGCCCCCCTGTTTAGTTCCTCTCACACACAGAATGGCCTCTATCCATCAGTACTCCCTACCCTGCCCTACCCCCCCACCCCTCCCCACACACACACTCCTTCTGTGTCAAACTGTCTCCCTTCTGTCTGTACTGCGGCTGCATTTTGGGCTTTTTCCTTGCTCTAGTTGGCTCCCTTCCCAGAATGTGTTGGAAAAGATACAACCCTTGACCCTCAGTAAAAACCGAGCCCTGCAATTCCTCGTCCACGCGTGTAGGGGAAGCCTGGGAGTGGATGACTGCAGTCTTTTACGCTTAATTTTCAGTCAGAACCTCTTCAGCGCCTTCTTTCTCTGTGGGGTCACCTGAAGACTCCCAGCTAGTACAAGAGATTCCGCTTGTGAGCATGGCTTCTATACCTATTCTCTATACCTTTCTCAGAAATACAAAGCATCAAGCAGACTGCGTTCCACCACTCACGGCACCTTTATGTTGGTATGTTACTAATGTGACTCCAGTGCAGCGTTCATTATGGGATCCCTCCCTCAAACCTGTGACTACAGGCTGTTTGTCGTTGCTTACACAACTCCGTTCTATCCATTTCTCTCTGGGATCTGCCAGCTCTTTATGCTCTGAAACATCAGATGTCTCATTCCTCTGTTCCCACATCTTTTTTTTTTTGTCGGTTTCATTTGAGCATACCCTCAACAAGTGTGGTAGATCATATCTCGTGTTTTTTTTATCTCAGGTCTCATTCTGACATTAGTCATTTCTGTGTCCTCTCATCTCCTACTGCTTAGCCTATATTTACTCAGACCCATGTCATGTTTTGTTGCCACAGCAACCTGCTTCAACGCCCCCATTGGGTTGATTTCTTGGCTGTCACCTGTGTACTCTCCCACAATGCATTGCATCCCCCCCCCCTTGGGTGCTGATGGCAGACGGCTGGAGATAATTCTCTGAGAACTTCTTCAATATGGAGGACACACAGAGTTGAGTACACATTCTTTCTGTGCCAACACACCGGTTGCAGGAAACCAGGGGTCAGGCGGCGTCCTCATACTGAGTGAGAATAAAAGAGACCAGCCCCTCATTTTGTCCAGCATCCAGTGGCATGGAGAGGGAGAGGGAGAAAGAGAGAGGGAGAAAGAGAGAGGGAGAGGGAGAGAGAGATGGAGCTCATGGTTTGTACATAGGAGTGCTGACCTGCAGTAACCCAGCTCACAGGCCGTCGCACTCCCACGACAACAAGCTGCTGGAAAACAAACCGCATGTTATAAGGGAAGAACAAGAGTGTGATTGAGAAAGGTATGGGGGGTTGGCGTTGAGAAAATAATTTGAAGGAGCAGGGCTGTGTCGTAGCATAATGAACCAGATTGATCACTGTTCGTTTTACCCTACTTCTCAGGGTCAAATTGTGCATGTATGGACATTGGTCAAATTAAAACACATGGTTCAACCTCTACTTCATTTAGTATTGGTCTACCTGTCTTTTTATATCTTAACAGAGCATGCTGATTGGCTGGTGTTTGCAGTGCCACTCAGCCGATAACTGAACATTTTATGGAGACGGTTTAGAATCTGGGTGAAGTTGTAACCACTTCAGCCCAATAAGAGTAGAGTGAATGGGTGAATGAAGCACACTGTAGAGCGAGGAGATAAAGTCTTCCGTCCTCAGGTGTCAGGTTGAGTTACAAGCTACTGCGTCTCCTACGGTGACAGTCACGTTTGTTATCAGGACACCGAGAAGTGTTTTTTTTTTTTTAGCTATGGTGTTGGCGGAACTTTGACTCATGTTGGGGTTAACAACCAAAACAGGAGGTGACAATGAGGTCACCTGTATTACCTTCTTGGTCTACTCATTCCACTTCTAGCAGGCATAGCCTAATGACGGGAAGGGCATCACCTAGCTACGTGTTGAATGTATTGTAGGGCAACTGTATTCTACTCTATTACAGCTGCAATCAAATCCATAACTTGTTCTTGGCTGCAACAAATTATTAAACTATTGTTAGCTAACCCTAACCCTAAATATTGAAGGGACCCTGAAAGCTGGAATACTGCAATTTTTGGGAGTGGGTCTAGGATGTATTATTGTGTCACAACTCAGTCTCCCCTGTTTTTCAGTGTCATCTGAAAGGAAAAGTTCAAAGGTGTCCCTTTCAGGTGATGCTCTGAAAAGGCTCAAGAGCATTCCTACAGACCTTTGACCAAAATGGCTTGGGTGCAGAAGTTCAGTAATTTACATTTTTATTGCACTTTTTAAGGAATACTAGCCTACTTACCTGTGACTCACCCTTGACTCCAATACGAGTTTAGTGGAACTTGGGAGAAGGTAGGTCAGACAAGGTGCAACATGTTTTGCTCCATCATACTTCGAGAGCCATCTTTCAGTGAGTATGCTTTTAAAAATAGTGCTCCAACAAGGAAACCGCCTCGATTGTGCTGCAAGTTAAAATTCAGGAAAGTTCAGGGCAACCTCCCACAAGGTTACATGTCAGCGCAGCCTGCCTTACTGAGGATCTTGTTTTGGAAACAAACAGGCAGGATTGAGCCGGCCAGGGCCTTGTCTAGCCCCGGCCCAGAGGACACACTGGCCCTGCATGTTCATCCCACCCCCAACCCCATGAGTCCACATTACAGGTGGCGCCATGCTCAAATGCAGTTTGTTAAGCCCGCCAATGTCATCAAGTCCCAACTGTGCATCTCTGTGTTTGTGTGTGCGCTACTGCGTCATAAACGTTCTGCTCCCATTCATCACAATTAAAACACTCTGGCCTCAGTGTTCACCCGTCCCAGGCCACAAAGCAGCTCTGTGCCCCCCGTGTCTTCCCTCCTGGCCTGGGCCTTGCCTTTTCCTCCCTCTCCTCCTGCTGCCTGGCTTCCCAGGGGACTGCTGGCCTATAAATACCCCTCTTGCTCTCTAAAAATACTGAGCACTACTGTGTGATCCACTGTGGGACTAAACAGGGTCTCTCTCCCCTCCCCCCCCCCCCCCCTCTCTCTCTGTCTCTCTCTCTGTCTCTCTCTCTGTCTCTCTATCTTCACACACAGAGACATACAGACATATAGACACCGTTCCCATGTTCTGATCTGTCTACATCCTGCTGTTGCCCCAGGGAGCAACATAGAAAGCAGACACCCAGGTTTGCTATTGAATCTCCGTACTGGACATGTTCAAAGACGGCAGATCAGCTTTTCCCACAGCAAGGAGAAATGCCTGAGTAAATTCAACCGAGCCATTAGTTAAAGAGGCAACGCAATTATTTTAATCCTAGCAAATAAACCATGTTCAAACTGCAGGGTGAATATTTCTTACCACAATGTTGAGTTATGCTGTGATTGGTGTCGTTTTTAAATGTTTAGCTTTCCTAGACTGACTTTCCAGTCGTCCAATTTTCTTTTCTCCTTCAGAACAATGCGCATTTTGTAAGTGGTGCAATTTAGTCAGGAAAACGCAACATTCAACTGTTACTCACTTCAAACTGTTGTATTTCAAGTATTGATTTATCTTTCTATAGGCCTATAGCATCTTTATGAAAAGTGTAATCTAAGTTTAGGGAATCTCATCTACTTGTATGCATTCTTTGTGAATGTGGTAAACAAAAAAGCGTTGCACATGTTCAAACTCAGTAAATTATTCTCTTTCCTTTCTAATAGGTTGTGTTCCAATTTGATTTATTCTCAAACCTTCCAAAATGTCAAACATCAAAGGAGAGAACCTTTTCTGAAAGCACAGTTACAGAACGAGTTCCCTCCTAATTCCCTGTGTTTTGTCGTTTCACAATCACAGCCCTGTGTGTATGACACAGTAATCGTATGTGTGGACTCAACATAAGTGATATGTTTTTTTGTCTGGTCTCTCGACTGTATTAAAAAGGGCTTAGATGTGAATGGTTGGAACACTTCCTGTCAAATTTTCAGCTTCCTGAACTTTTCTACGCAAACTGTCTCAAAATGTTTGACGGTTCAGCATTTATTAGGTACCTCTCCTGATTTTGACAAATCTGTATTGCCAAAATGGAGATAAGCGAAAGTGATGTCTGAACCATGACTTACCGGTAGTCATTATGGAGGAGTATGATTGACCAGAAATAAGGCCTATATTTACAGTTATCATTTATTTCCTTGAATTGCCATGGATAGTTACCCATAGTCACTTGTAAACATATTTCATACCCGGTACATTTCAAACCAATATTCATTTACAATGATACATATTTTTCTAAGGGGAGGTAGGGGTTCTGTATACTGTACTGTCCTTTTTTAGGTGAGTCAGTCAGAAGACTGACGTGATCTTTATTCTGTCCTCTCTTGGTTAATGACTGATGGAGTCTTCAGTCTGTGAACAAAGCGCAGCTCTGTGTTGACGTTGACCAAGCCGATGTTGGTTAATGACTAATTGTGGGTGTGTGTTTACCATCGCTGTTAAGGTGAGTGGTACGAAAGGCTTTGGGAACGGGAATGGGCCGCTTGGGCTCTGTGGTTGGAGCTTAAGCCAACAATCGAAAATGGTCCAAAACAAAGCAGAAAGGTTGGGAGTTTGTGGTTTTATGCCTTTTTTCCGCCGTACTTCCTTAACCTATGTATGTCAGGAGGAAACAGTGGTAACTGGTTATTTTGGTTGACCATTGATGCAACCTGGTACTGAGAATGTGGACTAAGGTGGTGTGTGTGTGTGTGTTGTCTACTCATGTAGGCTACTTCTTATCCAACAGGTTTGTGGTGTCCTGTGGTGTCTTGTTGAAACCTGTGTAAACAGTGATGAAATATACAGGATTTTTCTCAGCACGCAAGCCTATAAGAGTTGGGCAACATGGGAACTCCTATTAATAAATAAAACCTACACTTTTGTAGATCCTTGTACAAACTCACAAGGAGGTTATAGCCGCATGCAGGTGTTATAAGGGCATGATCTGGCAGTCATGGACTTGAACCCATAATGGAAATCCTGTTGTGGATTCCAGTGTGTCCTGGTTTCTGGGTCCTGAGCCCTGGGTCCCCTCCTTCCTCTCTGTTCTGGAGGTGGTAACTAAATCCAGCAGGGTGGGTTCACCATGTCCCTGGCAGGGTCTCTGGGGCCTGGCTAGGCACACCACCGAGGTGTGGGCCTCCTTGTGTTGGTCGACTCTGCAGGCCTCTCAGGTCACACTCCAGGTTCTATCATTTGGGGTTATTATGGTTCATTCTGCAATAACTTGATAACCACATTACGATGCATTTGATATCAAGAGTATGCTAAATGAACGGCTATCTGGAATGAGTGGGCCCTGCAGTGTAGCCCTATTCCTAGTATTGCATGAATGACCCAAGCTAGTGGATGTATGTCTTGGCCATTTTGAAAAAGTGAGTGAAGGACATGGGCAAGCGAAAGGTAGGCCAGTGTGAGATAATGTTGTGGAATGTGTGGTGGAGTTTTTGTGGTTTGCAAGCTGCTTGGGAGTGGAGATCCAGAGCAGGAGGCCCCACCCCCTTGCTCAACCTCTCTCCTTTCACTGGCTGGCTCTTAAAGGGACAGTTACAGTTGGAATAGACAGTTCCTCTTTGGCTTCATCCTCTCACCCACCCCTTTCACCTCTCCCCCTCCCCCAATCTGTCTTTCTCACTCAGGAAGCAAAGGCTGACCCAGAGGTGATGAGTACTGTCTGGGTCAGCCATGACACCCAGTCCAGGCTGTGTTCACTTTTTGATATGCTCTCATAGACCGACAGTTTTCCTCCTGACACCTCCGCTCTCTCTCTCTTCTGCTTCTCTCTCTCTCCTGCCTCTCTCCTGTCTCCCAGGTCAGTGGGCGTTCAGTGAAGAGTCCTAGAGAGCACCACAGCAGAATGTCCCAGTGTGTCAGCAAAGTGTTTGGCTGAGGTAAGTGGACTAGGCCCAACCATACTGGTGGCCATCATCATCACCACAACTGTTAAAGAGCTGAGGACCACTTGTTTCTTGCTCCATGTCACACTGTTTAGGTCTCTTCAGTAGCACATAATTGCCTACCCTGCTCAGCTTAATAATGAAATGTGGCAATCATTCAGACAAATGATGGCAGCTGGGATAAATGAACCAGGACACCTTCTACATGCTAATTATTTGTATCTGTGTTGCTATGTAGATGACGTCCACCCACAAATCAAACCTAGCCGCTAAATGTGTTGGAAATCGAATCACCTATGACCCTTTGACCCATAATAACTCTTGACCAGAAGCCTGATTGGGGGGGGCGTCGGTTTGGAGAAGTTGCAGTTGTTCTCCTCGGTGAGGCTTGTCTCCTCCTTCTGTCCTCAGCAGTGTGGGTGAGAAGTGTGAGCTCCACAGACTGATAGCGTCCGTGCCCCGGCCTGAGACTTTCACAATCAGCAAACCAAATGCACCCCGACAATAAACTGTCCAATCATGGCAAGCAAGCGACCAGCGATGGCCAATCCAAGATCCCAAATGTAACTCAGCAGCAGGGAGCTGCCAGCAACCTGGGGTCCAAGGGCCTGGGGGCGGGAAACCATGGAGTGAAAACCAATCAGATTCCTCCTGGCAACCCTGTGCTGAAGAGCATCAGCCAGTCGGTGAGTGCTGGGGGCGGGATGCTGAAAGCCAAGACCAAACGGGAGAGGAGCGTGTCTATTGACTCTGGAGAGCAGAGAGATGCCATCACCCCAGTCATGGAGCCTGATTCCAAAGGTAGTCACACACACACACACACACACACACACACACACACAGAAGCCTGTTAGGGCCAGAGAAGCAGCTAGCTACATTCCATCCAGTGTGTGCGGCGACACTTCCTGTAGCTTCCTATCACTCTGATCTTTACCAGAAATACCAAAATGACGTATCAGCGCACACCACCCCCAGCAGGAAGCCAGTGGACTCGGGAGGACTGAATAACGTGTTTTTATACTCACTCTGAAAAGCCCTGACCTTTTTGTTTGAGGTGTCAAAAAAATCCCCCCCCCCCCCAACTTGTGTTGGTGTGGGATGTAGCTGCAGTGACGACAGTGAGGGGGAAGAGCTTCTGGGGTTTTCTGCAAAGGTGAGAGGACGAGCCAGGCAAAGAGGAGAGCAGAGCCCAGGGTGGCTGGGGAGCCGATTGTGTTCATATGGCACACAGACAAGATATCGGATGCTTCTGCACATAGTTCCTCAGAGCTTGTGTCGGTGTGTGTGAATTTGTGTCAGAGGCAGTGTGTGTGTGTGTGTGTGTGTGTGTGTGAATAGTAAGTTAGGATTGTCTTTGACTGAAGGGTGTAAACTGGACTTTCATTTGCATTTCTGTTTTGGGTATGTGCTGTTCTTATTTGCATGATGCTTTTTATACGGTACGTTCAAAGGCCTGACTGGCGGAGGTAGTGGGCAAATAATGGGGTGGTAATAGGATTTTGTGAAACTGAGTCATCTGGGCTTCCTGTAACAATACTGCAACCCACTCCAAACGTAAACACGCACACAAACAGAACCACACACGCACACATGGGCACAAGCACCTTGCTGAGAGGGATGGGCGTGGTTACTACACAAAGAATAACAGAAGCTGAGAGGCGGGAGAGAATGAAAGATGGGGTGGGTCCTTTGAAGGGAAACCTCCGGCTTCATTCTCTCTTCCCTCGTCCCGTCTCACTCCCCCCTCTCTCTCCTTGTGATCTCATTTCTGTCCAGAGGAGAGGAGAGGGTGGGGGGGCGGGGGGCAATGCATTCAAATGAAATGCAAGTCATCCTCCCACTACCTAACCACTCCAACAGCACACCTGGACGGGGACAATGAAGGAAGTGAATGTAAACCAGCGAAAAAGAGGGGAAGGGGGGGGGGGGGGGGGGGGCGGGTGGAAGATGAGTGAAAGGGAGTGAGCAAGGGCGAGCAAGAGAACGAGTCAACTCTTTACATAAACC
Organism: Osmerus mordax; assembly: GCF_038355195.1. NCBI lineage: Eukaryota > Metazoa > Chordata > Actinopteri > Osmeriformes > Osmeridae > Osmerus > Osmerus mordax. Next base: position 11,971,104 of record NC_090060.1, read on the forward strand.
AGTGTCTGCTGGGATCAAAGGAGGGTGCAGAAAAGGTCAGGTCTGCAGTTGGCCTCTGCGTTGTAGATTGTGTGTACCAACTAAAGACCTGACCGCCTGCCCCCCTCCACCCTCACAGCGTTTCGTCTGCTAGCCAAGGTTAAAGGATAATAGATGGGCGATGTGGCCGTTTTCTTTTAACAGCTTTCCATACGGTACTTGAAGGATTACTGCTGAATTGGTGTTGTGTGTTGGCATTCGTGACTGCTTTCAACCGACTTCTATTAGTCATATCCTGTGTGTGTCTGTGTGTGTCCTCTTCAGCAGAGGGTGTTATGCGCAGTAAGCGGCGCTGCGTCCTGGAGAAGAAACAGCCGTACAGTGGGGATGAGTGGTGCTCTGGGCCCGACACTGAGGAGGACGAGGACAAACCACACCCCGCCATCATCCGTGAGTCCTCCAGGAGCTGAGCAGCATCGGACCTCACAACCGTCTCTAGGCCGTCCCGCTTTCATTTCCATTCCTTTAAATGTAGTCCATCCAGTTGAGGGATGGATGGACTGCCGTTTTAAAGCTTGTTTTGCTTTACAGCGGGTCAAGTCAACTTGCAATCTCCACTGAGCACTACAGCCACTTGTAGCACCCTCTCTACCATGGCACTCCAATCACTGCTACTGTTGTAAACTGCCACCCCACTATGTAAACACTTGTATAAGTGCGGTTTTAGGATGGAATAGATTAACAGTTGAATGCAGTAACGACTACCTGTTGCATTTAGTGAAGCAATCGGATGACGTGATGTCAGCTAGCAGGAACCTTGACGGAGCCTTTTCCATGTGTGTTGGCTCCCTCTAGTGTTTGCAGAAGGGCAGGACATATTGTTTTTCCACCGTTCGTGCAGTCCACACGAGCTGAGTGTTGGTGTTGTTTTCTCCCAGGGGAGCGAGGTATGGTCGGACCCATCCAGAGCCTCTCCGGTCCCTCCACAGCCGGGGCCATGTCGGACCCCGGGGGCCCGGCCCTGGGACGGGGTCAGGGGCCAGGCGTGCGCTCCGAGCTGCCCAGACCTTCCCAGCAAGTGGTGTACGTCTTCACTACCAGCCTAGCCAACAGGTGAGGAACCCCCACCCCTACTCCCACCACAACGTTTCCTCTTGTCACAAAGCCATACGATACATTTGCTGTACTCCATGCCAGCCATGGCCTCTATTCGTTTCCTTAGCGTCAAGGTTGTTTCATCATGGTTTCTTAACGTCATCAGAATGTGCTTTGTCTTGCTCATTTCTATTTCGTGGGCCACGGGTGAGTCTGTTGGTAGGGAAGCGGTGCTGTGTAACCCCCCTGTGCTCTCCCGTTGTTCCACCAGCGCCGCCGAGGCCGTGATGCACGGCCACTCTGACTCCATCCTCCTGTTCCACCAGCAGAACGTCCCCCGCGCCAAGCTGGAGCAGGTTCGACTACATAACACGCGTGTGCATGCGCACAGACAAACAGTACCCAGCTTGCAATAGATATATATAGCCGACTGAAAGTGCGTCCTCGCTGACTCCAGCTGCAGATGCTTGTGGGGATGTTTCACTGTATTTGTTTAACCATTTCCATACTCTCTCTTTGTTCCTGTTTTTTAACACCCACTTGTGAAGAGAACAATGTGATCGCTCAAGCAGGCTGTTTTTCTCCTGTGTGATGACTTCTCCTCCTCATGGTTCTATCTTCCTCTCCATCTCGTCTGTCAGGGTCCTCTGTCAGGGAAACTGCCCAGCCTGTCCGAGCAGATGAGCTCCAGCAGCACCCCTCCTATGGGTACCCCCAAGTCTCAAAGTGGGACCCCGAGGCCCGCTTCTGTGGGGGGGGGTGTAGGGGGCCACCTGCAGCCGGCAGGGACCCCATCTTCAGCAGGCCACCCGGATGGGGAGGTTTCCCAAAGCAGACCTGGCGGAGCCTCCAGCAATAGCTCCAGTGTCGTTCCCCATAAGCCCTCCTGCAGCACGGCCACCCCTCCAGGCCCGGCCCCAGAGGGGCCAGGGGGGATGCCCAACCCCGGGGAAGGCATCTCCCCCTCGGGTAGTCCGTCTGTCCTCTCAGCCCACCTGCAGGGAGACCCAGGACAGAGAGGGGGCCCGGTGAACACGGACGGCCTGTCTAAAGAGCAGCTGGAGCACCGGGAGCGCTCTCTGCAGACCCTGAGGGACATCGAGAGGCTGCTGCTACGCAGCGGGCCTGGAGGAGCCCCTGGAGAACCCGGGGGCCCTAACAACAACGCCAACCTGAACAATAACTCTGAGGGCAGCGGTACTATAGAGGAAGGGGACACTGGTACCAATAATGCTGGCAACTGCAACAGCAGCAATATCCTGCCTTCAGGCATGCCCCCTATGGGTGGGATGAAGAAGTATGAGGAGCCCCTGCAGTCCATCATATCCCAGACCCAGAACCTGGGAGGAGGGCCGGCCATGGATGACTCCCAGATGGGCCCACACCAGGGTATGCCACCTCACCCCCACCACCACCTATCCTCCCCAGGCCTGGACATGGGCCCATTGCTTGGGCCCGATGGCCTGACCCCGGAGCAGATGGCCTGGAGGAAGCTCCAGGAGGAGTACTACCAGGAGAAGAGGCGCCAGCAGGAGATCCAACCCCACACCCACCCACAGCATTTCAGGATGATGTCTGAGATGGGAATGCAGGGAGGACCCCCTATGATGATGAGAGGACCCCCTCCCCCTTACCATAGCAAGCCCGGAGAGCAACAATGGGGCCCTGGACCTATGATGGGGGGTGGAATGGGGGGTAACGTTCGCATGATAGACATGCACCAAGAAGGGCCCCGGGGCCCCAGATTCCTGGCCCAAATGCAGAGAGGGCCGTCTGGAGGCGGGGGGTTCCCTGGTAGCCCTGGAGGTGTTTTGTCAATGGAGGGTTTGGGCCCTCAGAGGCCCCCCAGACCAGGAATGGTCTGGATAGAGGACATGCCCCCTAATATGGGTGGTGGGGGTCCGTTTCACGGCTGCTATCCTCCTGGTGGGCCGGGTGGAAACCCTCAGCACATGCAGGGGGACCCCGAGCGCCTTCTCACCCGGGAAGAGATGTTCCGCATCATGGAGAAGCGTCAGCTGCAGGGCCTGCACAGGCTGGAGCTGGACCGGCTGGCCAAGCAGCAGCAGCAGCATCATCAGCAGGGAGGGCTTGGGCCCAGGCTGATGGACCCAGGGTTTCCCAACATGGGCATGGGCAGAGGTCCTCCCTCCAGGGGTGAACCCATGGACTTCCCGGGCTCACGGGAGATGGTGGGTTCCCCTGGAGGAGGGGGCGGGCCTCAGATGAGGGACCTAGTCGACTCCCCTCTTGGGAACCAGCTGAATATGAACGTTAATATGAACATGAACCCTCAGATGAGTTCTCAGCAGCAGATGATGCTGGTTCAGAGGCTGCGTGGAGGGTCTTTAGGGGAGATGTTGAGCCATGAGGACATTTCACGAATCAGGGCTTCACAGAATGGGAGGGGAGGGAATAAAGGAATGATCCAAGGACCTGATGGCCCCCTTCAATTCCCAAACCAGGGCTCATTCTCTGGGGGCCAGGTGGAGGGGGGGTACCTTCAGCAGCCTGGGCCAGAGATGTTTGGGCCTGACCAGCAAGGGCCCAATCAGATGGGGGGGACATCACGGCTCAGTCACATGCCAATGGGTGGAGGCCCCAGGGGGGCGGACCTGGGCTCTCGCCATCCCTCTGACCTGTCAATCAACGTCAACCCCATGGTGTCCCCAGCCATGCCCCCTCCCCATCAGCTCAAGTCTCCGTCCCTGAGCCAGGAGCCTTCGCCTCTCCTTCCCTCCCCCTCTGCCCCGGGCCTCAAGTCCCCCTCTCAGATCTCCTCTACTGGGACTCATCCTCCGCTGCCAGCTGTCTCTGGTGGAGGCACTCCATCGTCCTCCTCCATGAAGTCTCCTCAGGTGATGGGGGGAGGCTCCACTCTGGGGCTGCGCTCCCCAGCGGGCTCCCCCAGACAGCTCAAATCCCCGGCCATGCCCGTGGCCTCTCCTGGTTGGACGTCCTCTCCCAAAACTACTCTTCCAAGTCCAGGTGGGCCAACCAGTGGAAAGGGCAATGGAGGAAGCAGCTCCACAGAGACAGGTAGGTTTTTGGGAGAGGGGGGGGGGGGGGGGGGGGGGGATATGGGCTCTGTACGTATTAAACACTAAACTAAAGAAACAGGATGCCTTCACTCCACCCAATGTTCGGTGTAGTGTCGCACAATGCTTACAACGTCTTCCTCAATGAGGACATGTTTATGTGGTGTTTGTTTCTCAACAGGCCCCTCACTGCCCCCCAGGAGTTCTAACTCCACCCCCATCAGCCAGCCAGGCTCCATGAATCCCAGCATGCCTTTCACTTCTTCTCCAGACAACCCTCCCTCCCAGAATCCTCTGTCCCTGATCATGTCTCAGATGTCCAAGTACGCCATGCCCAGCTCCACCCCTCTTTACCACGACGCCATCAAAACCATCGCCACGTCCGACGACGAGATGCTTCCCGATCGCCCTCTTCTGTCTGGCGTCAACATTGGCGGTATGGTGAACACCTCATTCCTAAAGTGGTGCAGATTTTATTACAACAGTTGAGTGGTTAGATGTTGATCTGTCCTAGTGTATACTATAATAGCTTTACACCTAAAACTGCCCCCATTTCCTCCCCCAGGTAACATGGGGAACCACCAGGCTCAAATGCTTCTCTCCCAGGGGTCAATGGGGCCACACAGTGGGCCCCAAAGCCCCATGGGAATGGTGCTCCAGCCCCAGCTCAGCCACGACCCCTCTGGACCTATGCTGGGCTCCCCCAACTCCATGGGGATGTCTGGCATGAACCCTGCCATGATGGGCGGAGGACCCCCAGACGGAATGGGGCCCTGCAATATCTCACCGATGCACCCTCAGAACCAGATGGGCGGCTTCCCTCGCATGCAGCATCCCTCCCATGGACCCATGCACTCCCCCATCGGTGGCATGCCCCCACAGTTCTCTCAGCCCAACGAAGACATTCTTCCACCACAGCAGCTCCATTTGCTCAGCAAGGGGATGTCCCACCAGCGCCAGCCTCACCCCTCTGACTCTTTCGCACCCATGTCCATTGGGGATGGGCCGGACCTGAGTGAGGTCATCCGGCCAAGCCACACTGGCATCCCAGAGTTCGATCTGTCCCGAATCATTCCTTCCGACAAGCCCAGTAGCACCCTGCAGTATTTCCCTAAGAGCGAGTCCCAGCAAAACCCCCACCAGGGTCCCCCATCCCAGCAGCCTCCCCCACAGCAGCTCCTTAAACAGCTCTCCTCTGGCCCTCCACACAGCAGCGCACCCTCCTCCAACCCACACATTGCTAATCTCCAGAACATGATGGCAGAGCAACAGCTACCCCCCCACCCCTCTCACTGTGGGATGCGCCAGGGCATGGGCATGCCTCAGGGAGGCTCCAGAGGCATGGTGTCGGGCGGGGGCATGGGCCCCATGTGCCCCCCGGGACATATGATGGGTAGGACAGGCATGCAGCAGCAGCTACAGCAGCAGCACCATCAGCAGCAGCCACAGGCCATGATGGCTAACAGCCTTCTACACCACCCCTCCCACCCACATCCAGCTATGATGGCCCCACAACAGCACCCACACAACCTGATGGCCCAGCAAAACCTGATGATGATGCAGGCAAAGCAGAGAGGTATGTCCCTACCAGGAGACCCCTTTGGTCCTCAGGGGCCTCTTATGTCTCCCCAGGGCCCTATGATGGGCCCCCCACACCCACAGTCTGGTATGATGGGCCCCCAGTCACTTAGACAAAGGGGTATGTCCCTGGACAGTCCCATAGGTTATGGTCCTGGAAGTATGGCGAACATGCCTTTCTGATTCAACTCTCTAAAGCTGTAAAAACCTTATTTTCAATAGGTTGTTTTTCCATTATGTTTTCATTAATGTTGTTATTCCTGCAATTGTCAAAAAAATATCGGTAATAGTCTTCCCATTTTGGAGAACGACTGATAAAAAGAATATTAAAGACACCGGCACGCGGTTCAATAACAAATCTGAAGCCATTTTCTAAAATGTCTGTAAAATATGTATATTTCACAGATGCGTGTATTTGTTTTGGCAGAGGTGAGGGGGAGAGTGGAGTGCCTCTTGAATTTCTATTTGTTTTAATATCATGGAATATTCTCTCCGACTACCAAACTGTTGTGCAAAGAAAAATATATATATATATAATATATAGTTGCTGTATATAAGTTGCAATTTGTGATTGTTTGCAATTGTTCTGTATAACTGTTTTAATATAAGTCTAAAAAAGAATAATACTTCAAAGTCTATCCATATAATAGCGTTGGTCTCATTTATTATATATATTTTTTTTACTGTTTATTACAACAGTCATGTGCCACAACACTGGTCTGTGAGAAAATCAGAATAAGGTAATAAAGACGGGTTGACATGGTGAAATTTTTTATTTTATACTTACATTAAGCACAAGCAATATTATAGTAAATGTTTAGCAGTTAAACAGGACAGGAAAGTACTGTGCTTGAACACCTTGGATTCGATTTAACATCACACATCCTAATTGAATTACAGAAGTCAGAAAGCACAGTTCCAAACATGTACAGCTTGTACAATGGATAAGCTGTTATAAAACAATGTCTGTCAGAAATGTAAATTCAGACAGGTGGAGCTGAGATGGTATTTTTCAGATAAGCGTGATATTGATAGTGGCTGTCCCTCCCTCAGAGTTTGATGACCTAGAGGACCGAGGTGCTCTGAGGAGAGGCAGACAAACACTGCCACAGCCCCATCTAACAAGTAACCTGAGAAGGTCACCACGGAAGCGCACTCCAACAAAAGCATACAATATGGGGTTGAGACAGCAGTGTGTAAACCCCAGGCACTCTGTCATCACCAGAGCCTTCTCCAGTCTGACACGGGCCTCACAGCTTTGGTTAGAAATGGCCCCCAGCTCCACCAGGGTATCCACCAGCATGGTGATGTTGTAGGGCAGCCAGCAGAGACAGAACACTGCAGTGACCAGTAAGGCCAGGCGAATGGCCCCCTGCTTCTCCAGGCTCCTCTGACTGTGGCACAGGGTAAACACCACAGCTGTGTAGCAGTAACTCATGACAGCCAGTGGGAAGAAAAAACACAAGAGGTGGGTCAGGAACCGGTTGGTCAGACGCCAGTTTATGGCATGGATGCCGTGACTGTTGAAAGTGCACGTTTGAACAGTCTGAACCTCAGCCACAGAGAGAAATGCAGCATTTGGGGCAGACAAGATCAGACACATGAGCCACAGGACCAAACAGGTGAGGTGCACGTTTCGGGGACGACGGCTCTGTAGGCTGGGAACCGCGTGAACAATGGCCAAGTAGCGGTCACAACCAATACAGGCCAGAAGCAGACTGCTACACAACATGTTCAGGCGATTCAACAGACCCACCATTATGCAAAACAATTCCCCAAATACCCAACCCATGACCATCTGAGCCAAGGCAAAGGGTAAAGTAAAGAGGAACAGGAGGTCGGCCACGGCCAGGTGGAGCAGGTAGATCTCAGTGACACGCAGAAGGCCTCTGCGATTCAGGAGCACTGTCAGCAGAAGACCATTCCCTGTCAGGCCCAGTAGAAGCATCAAGATGTATGCCAAGGGCTGAAACACGGTAGAAAACAGCAGCAGATCTGTCCCCCTTGAACAGGTGAACTCGCCATCAAACTCTGAAATGTCTGATGAGTTCTCATCTCCACTAAAATAATCTTCAAAGAGTGCCTGAAAAAAGAACAAAAATTTGCTTTGTGAATGGCGTCTTATAAATCAGATTTCTAGAATAGGAGTACATTAGTTAGAGACGTATACCATGTAATGTAAATCTACAGGAAACACAACTGGCCAGATTCACTTCCCCAACTACTGGATGTTGACAACCTCACATCAACCATCTGTGACCAATTACCCAAAGTGATCATGACCAACTGAAAATAAAATATAAAATAAAATAGTCAGTCACTCATACAATATAAAATATGTTTCTAATGGAAATCACAATCCCTTAATACTAAAACACATTTCAACGGAGAAAGACTGAAAGGGAATATTGAGCATCAGTAAACCTGAGTAGATAGTTACATCACTATAATAAGTTATACAAATAGTTTAATTTTAACATGTTTTAGCTTTGTAGCAGATAAATAAACATAATCTACTGTTTATGGCAGCATCCTACAGAGCATAAAAGCAACATTTGCTTAAAACTGCACAACAGACTATTTTTCATTTAGTTGAAATCCAGATCATCTCTGTCAAGATTGACAGTATCTTAAATGTTGCCTGACCAAGCAAGAATGTGGGTACATTTAATATAGGCCTACTTTAGACCATAGATTGATGGAGACTCACCTTATTGTCAAACGTTTCGAGATCATAAACTCCCTCTGTCACAACAGCCATGATAATGTAATTTGTAGCTATACCTTTTGTGTGCCTGAGTCAATTCAGAGTACACTATTGTCTGCAGGGAAAGGTCTTATGAGCGTCGATACACCATGCAGACAGTTTGTTATGGACTTCCTGGTGCACCAGAGTGTATCATGCTGTCTTTTTTTTTTTTACATTTGCATGTATATTGTTTGACAAAAGGATGCATTATTTAACAATTAACCCGTTGAAATGAAAACACACTGAACAATATCCAGGATTCATATTTCATTACGCAGTTGACAAAAACAGTTTGCCATAAACTTGCTGTTTAATCGCATAATCAGAACTCAAGTGCTTCGTGCGTGTGATGAATTGCACCCCATTACCGTCCGCATAAATCCTTCAGTTTCAATTCGTTATTTGACAGAGCAACTTAATTTATTTGATGGTAGCTATATAAATAAATACAAAAGTATCCACCTAGTTTACATGCCGATGATGTACCTCGTGGAACAGTAATAATACTTGGCTGTTTGTTTGATTAATTAATTAACTGTCAAAATCAGGTGACGAAATGTGGGAGGGTTCATAAAGCAGGGGAAGCCATCTTGGAAATTCTGTTGAGACCAAAATGATTAGCCGACTAGGTAGAGAACTTCGTAGCAAGCTAGAGCTTTAAAACATCAGAAACCGGACAGATTATCACAGCCATCCGAGGTAACTGCTCAGTAAATGTCTTTTACAAACGTCTTTATTTATCTGAGATGCACATAGCGATGGATATTTGGTCATTTTGTTGATTATGCGCTATATATATATATATATATATATATATTTTTTTTTACTTGCAACGTCTCTTGAGTGCTGTCTGCTGTCTGCTTTCCTAACCTTGACTAGCAAGGGGTCCGTCTATTTGTTGGAGACGAACATTGAAACCGTTGCTACTGTGTAGTCACGCATGATATAGTTAGATTAGCACAAGCTAACACATTCGGGAGCTTAAAAATCAGGTTCTTCCAATGATGGCATGCAATTCGTTCCTTTAAAGTAATTTGTTGATAACGTATTTACATTACACTGTCTTTTTTGAGTTTGAAGATATGTCGTCAGTGTTGAGTGGTCCGTTGGGTTGTCGTTGGTCAAAATTGTCTCTGACGACGAAACTAATGATACGCAAGATAGTGTTAAGCTAGGCTAACTACTGTAGCTAGCTACAATGGTTAGTTATTAAATCAATGTGTTGTGTACGAGACGATGATGGCCAGTTTACTGATTTTACAGCAACACACTGCTTGCATTTGTATTTTTTATATGTTGACATTTATTCTGAACAAACCTGATGTCAGTGCTAGCAACGATTTCCTTCTGATAACGCTGGGCTTGCTCTAATGCTAGCTAGCCGTCTTTAACAGACATCCAAATTGTCAAGCCAGGTTCAGTCTATTGGATGTGCTATGAACCATGACATGAGAGGACGTCATGAATTCTTCTAAAACGGTAGCTAAGTTCACTAGTTTCTTAGTTTTTTAGAAGGAACTTGTGGAGGTCACTGTGCAGGACTGCGTTAGCACGTTTGGATGTTGTCGTATGTATGTATGTAAACATTGAACGTTCTATCAATATTTCCGCTCTGGCGGGGTATAGCCTGAGCGAGTGTCGGTTTGCAGATCTCGACGCTTTCTGGCGAACTAGGTAGCTGGCCAGCATTTAGCTATCCAACTAGCTAGAAAGTCAGCTAATTGTGTGATAGTTAGCCAGGTAACGCGTACTCTTGAAAGGGCAAATTTTTTCAACTAACAGTCAAATTTCCCTTATGTTTTCTAGGATAAAATCTGAGGAGAATACGCACATTGGCAACAAACAAAGTGAAATGGCCTGCTAGCTAACAAATACTTTGGCAGTTAGCTGCTAGCTAAGCTTTGCTACTTCTGACAAGACCCAAGTGAGTCACAGGAGTGTCTCAAGCCAGATCCTTGTTTTTATTGCAGTACTAGTACCAATGACTCATATGTTTATTGACATTTTTGATGAACTGCTCTGCAAATAAAAATTATATTACGGAAACTGAAGACAAGAAACGAGACAGTTGACTGAGTACATCAGATCATCGAGGAGGTTGCGGGGACCCTCGACTGATCCCTCAAACTCCAGGAGAGGGGGACTACATCTCCCACACACACTAAAGACAATTCTCACTCATTTGGAAGTACATCTATAGAATCATGAGTGCCACAAGAACAGAGAACCCAATGATCTTGGGTTTGTCAAACCAGAATGGCCAACTTCGAGGCTCGCTGAAGTCTGCAGGAGGACCAGGTGGAGGAGGAGGAAGTCCTCAAATGCAACAAAGTCAGACGAAGATCGGAAGCACAATCAACAATGGCAGTTCCCAATCTGCCCCCACAGCCAACACTGTCATAAAGTGAGTTCTTGGTGCCTTTGTCAGATACTCGTAAGCCCAAATCATGCTTTTGGTAAGGGTAAGTAATCAAGCTTTAGATGTAATTCAGATTTCTGTCTACAGGGCTGGAGATGACTGGAAGAAAAATTTGAAACTCCCCCCAAAGGATATGAGGATGAGGACATCAGTAAGTCATTTTTCTATAATAAACAGGGCTTACTTCAATAAGTCTTTAATTTTGTTTGAGTTTGTATTGAATTTGTATTTGGGAATGTCAAATTCATATATTTTTTTGACTAAGCCCTGATCCTTTCTTACAGGATGTAACCGCAACTAAAGGCAATGAATTTGAAGATTACTGCCTCAAGAGAGAGCTACTAATGGGAATCTTTGAGATGGGCTGGGAGAAACCTTCTCCTATCCAGGTTGGTTTGCAGTGAAACACCTTCACTTGAGCGCTTTTCAGTTTAACATCCTCTTATTTATTTTTAAAGGCACCTGTAGGGGTGTTTTATATATTTATATTGACCAAACAACCAGAACTATGCCCCTTGATCTAATGGAAAAGGGGTAAACTGGACAGTTGGTTAATATTAACCAAGCATGCAGGAATTGCAGCTATTTGACTATGGATTAAATTATAGCAAGAATGAAAATAGTTTGACGTCTATGTAAATTAAATCAATTAGCCTACAAGGCAAACATGTTACAAAATGAAATGTTTAGAATTTACCTACTCTACCTTGATTACTGTAAATTGGGTAAGAAAATAAAAAGCAAGGAGAAGGAGTGAGCAAGGAGAAGAAGCTAGAAAAGAAGGGTCCACGTTCATACCCAGCAACCATCTGTAAGAACAACCAATCAGACTATGTCTTGACCATTACTTATCAACATACAGTAAAGGACTACCAATACAATAGGAAGTCACACATTGAGCTTGAGAAAAACATCAAGCAAAAACCCTGAGCAGCAATCAGGTCTCCCAGCCTACACAGCCTGGAACACAAAAAAAACAAAGTTTAGGTTTAATCGATTATTGTTTTTGTACTCCTCAGGAGGAGAGCATTCCCATTGCGCTGTCAGGAAGAGACATCTTGGCTAGAGCAAAGAATGGCACAGGAAAGAGCGGAGCCTACCTCATCCCCTTACTTGAACGCATTGACCTGAAGAGGGACTGCATACAAGGTGGGACGAGAGAAGTGACATGAAGATCTACAGTTTTTTGGATGAACACGTGTGGATGCCCGGACTACCTCCACCATCATCAGTATGTCTTATTTGCTGCTCACCCCATGTTATTCTGTCCTCTAGCTTTGGGCATCGTGCCCACCAGAGAACTGGCCCTGCAGGTCAGCCAGATATGCATCCAAGTCAGCAAACACATGGGTGGGGTCAAGGTCATGGCAACCACAGGTGGGACCAACCTGCGTGATGACATCATGAGGCTTGATGAGACAGGTATGGTAGAAATCTTGACTGAAGGCCTTTTGACAGATGGTTTTATTTGTATAGTTTTTTTGTATAGGATTTTGACAACATTCAATCGTTTAATCATTTATGCAGTGCATGTGGTGATTGCTACACCTGGGCGAATCTTGGATCTGATCAAGAAAGGGGTAGCCAAAGTTGATAAAGTGCAGATGATCGTTCTGGATGAAGTAAGTAAATTCATGTTATTCCGAAGTCTGTACATTTAAAGTTTTTCATTTTTAGTTTATAAAATAACATTAGACAATTTGTGATTTCAGAAGAAGAGTCCTACTTGTTTTGTTTCATGGAGAAGCTTTGTTGTATTGGCTATTGATTTCATTCTTTTTCTTTGGTGCTAACCAGGCCGATAAGCTCCTGTCTCAGGACTTTGTGGTAATGATGGAAGAGATCCTGGGCTACATGGCAAAACAAAGACAGATCCTGCTCTACTCTGCCACCTTTCCACTCAGTGTGCAGAAGTTCATGGTATGTAATTTAGGAGTCAGTTTAAACTTTCCTCTATCAGACTTGGATCTATTGCTTGACCGGCTTTTTATAAATTTTTTGCAACTTACTCCATGTATTTTTAGGTATGACAATCATTGACTTTCTACTGGACTTGCTGTATGCACTTTTTGTATGTTACTTTGAATAAAAGTATCTGCTAATTGAATGACATAAATGTGTACTTATCTGGCTGTACCGCAGGTCCTTTGTCTGCTGTACATGCACTATTTGCACCATATTATATGCAATATATAGGCCCTACCTGTTGCTTTGGATAAATGTCTGCTAAATGAATATGTATAGAAAAATGTATTAAATTTGCAGTGCTTTTGCGTTGTTGAACTGTGGCTAATTCGGTATTGATTAAGCACAATCTGACCCTGGCTTTGATCTTCTTTGCAGAACTCTCATCTGCAAAAGCCCTATGAGATCAACCTAATGGAGGAGCTGACCCTTAAAGGAGTGACACAATATTATGCCTATGTTACTGAAAGGCAGAAGGTCCATTGCCTTAACACACTGTTCTCAAGGGTGAGTGCTGGCGCACTGTGCAATGTTTGCTCCATGCTTAGCTCTTCACTGCTATAAATTTGCTCTATTGAAAGAAAGAGTAGATTGCATCTTAAAATAACAATCTGTTAGCCACTTTACGAAATTTGTGTCAACTCCCAATGAGGGATACAATTGAATCTGTAAAAGGAACCAGGGTTGTGCGCCAAGAAAAGCATGTCTCATTCATTTACGGACATGAATGATAGCACTTCCCACTTTTGAATATCTGTTTTTAAACCATACAATGGAACTTGAGAATTGAACATGCCATCTTGCAAATATTTATACTGAGTCTTGTATGCATTTGTCTTCCTTCAGCTCCAGATCAATCAGTCCATAATCTTCTGCAACTCGTCTCAGAGAGTGGAGCTTCTGGCCAAGAAGATCTCCCAGCTTGGCTACTCGTGTTTCTACATCCACGCCAAGATGAGACAGGTCAGGGGAACATGCTGCCTCCATGTTGCCAACAACACGTTTGAGTGTAAAGTGTACAGGCAGTGTCACACATAAAACCATAAGCTTTATGTTAGTGGTTATCTTTCAAGATTTGAGTGTAATAAGGAACATGCTCAATGTTTCCTCTGATTAGGTGTTAGGATTAATACATGTATTCCATTTGCAGAGCAGATTTAAGTGTTGGTTTAAGCAGTTAAGTATTTATTCACCTTTCGGAATATTATGGTTCTTATTCGGTAAGCTCTCGGCTTGAAAATGCATAGCTTTACATGTTAAAGCACAGGCTGAGAGGAGCAGAATATCCCTCAGTCTCTCTGATGGATATAGTCAAACACCAAAAACCTCTGCTATGAACACAACTCATTTTAATCCTTGCTTTTAGAAAACAAAATGGTCTGCTTTAAATATGAGGCCCGCTTGAAATCTTTACACATAAAATGTACTCATTACATGTATTTGTACTTGTCCACTCAAGTTTGCTGTTAGTGTTTAGCCCTGGTGTAGGTCTTAGGGTTCCAGTTGTGATTTGGCCTAAATGTCCTCTTCTGATTCTCCAGGAGCACCGCAACCGCGTGTTCCACGACTTTAGAAATGGCCTGTGCCGAAACCTTGTCTGCACTGGTATGTGTCATCAGCTACTTCAGAGGCTCCTCTCTGCACTCCCAAGAGCTGGATTGTAGAATATCTTTTACATCATTATGCGTAATCTATGTCCACAGATCTCTTTACCAGAGGCATTGACATTCAAGCTGTGAATGTTGTGATCAACTTTGACTTCCCCAAGCTGGGAGAGACGTATCTTCACCGCATCGGCAGATCCGGTACAAATCCCGCTGAAGGATGACTACTATAAAATTACAAAGTTGTTTAAATGCAAATCAGTTACGGCTGCTCTTGAGATTTTCCCACAGGCCTGAGGCCTCACAGTGGTTTGTGATTTGACCTTCGTGGACTTTAGCCCGTGCTCTTGTTTGGAACAGCCGTTTGATGATCTGACCTTTTCACATTGTCGTCCCTCACTGACCAGGCCGTTTTGGACACCTGGGTTTGGCCATCAACCTGATCACCTACGACGACCGCTTCAACCTGAAGGGCATCGAAGAGCAGCTGGGGACTGAGATAAAGCCCATCCCCGGAAGCATCGACAAGAGCCTGTACGTGGCAGAGTACCACAGCGAGAGCGGGGAGGACGGCAAGCTGTGAGCAGGAGAGGTGAGGGAAACGTCCGCAAAACGGTCCAATTCAGAAAAGATGAAGGGATGGGGCTGTCTGTCATTTGTAACAGTGAATTATTGTTCAAGGATTGTTGGATCAAAGTAATATCTTACGCCATCAGGATTTTCTTGGTAAACTCCGATACAGAGGTTGGTGTGACCCCCACCTTTGTCTTCTCTCCACAGATCAGTCGCACCCCACCCACCCCATCGCTCCTCCCCTTTTCGTTTTTCCCTTCCCTTCTGTGTCTTGGACTTTTTCAATACCTAGCTTCCGTCTGTCTTCCTTTTTGGGGGCCACCACAAGGACCGTGTTTTGTGACGGACAAATGTTGAAAGAACTCGTTTCCCTTTTGGTAGGGCTCTTTGCTGTACCACTACATCAATACTGAAGACATCAAAAGCACTTTGGAGGAAAGGAGGGACCGAGTAGAACATGTATCAATGGAACTTGTGTGAGGATTCATAGCCACCAACCTCTGCAATGCCAGCACACCAAGACCCACACGTCATACCTTCACACTCACTGTTTTTGTTTGTTTCCTAGTTTTTAGCTATTTGAATCAAGTGCCTTAACAAGCAGCTGAACTTGTTCTAAAGTAATAACCCTTTCTCCTGATTCTCATCTAGCTCAAAAAGCATACCACACTGCACTTTCATCCAAGTCCGACATTTTGTTTCACGTATCAGTATCCTTCCAATGAAGGAAAAACCACTCGCATTTTGGTCAGGCCATACACATTTGGATAGTGATAACCTGGAGTGGGTGGAATTATTGCCTGCTGGCGTGGCTGCATATGAGTCTTGACTTTGTGAAGGAGATAAACGTGGATTTTCCAACAAGATACTGGATTAGAATGACCTTTTTTCTTTTTCTTTTTTTTCATGGTTCCAAGAGTCAGAGTCTGACCACTTGTTGAAGAAGCATGTGCTTCTAAAGACCCAAACTCTTTCCTCCTCGTCTTTCAGTGTCGGAACAATATGAGCTGGTCAGAACTCCTGAGCAGCCCTTCTATACAACAGAGTCATGAGGATTCCTCTTCCTGAGGGGGAAAAAAAAAGTGGATAAAAAGTCCTTTGTCCTGCTCAGCTTCACCTTCCTTACCGGGTGGCCACACTTTAACCTCCCAAGATGTGCTGCAAACACGTGGGGCGCACTGTACACTCTGTATATACTTTGTTTGATTTTTAAAGGTTTAAAAGACATGTTTTGAAAGGCTGGTTGATGATTGTGTGAGATTGTTGTTATCCAATCAGCACTGGCGCTTAGTTTCCTTAACTGCCATCCTCCTAACTGAAGAATACTGCGACATTGCCCCATGAATTAATTTATAATTCTCAAACGTGCCGAATTCATTTTGGATGTACAACAATTACATTTTGTTGTAGGTGGAATGCGTCACTGATGCTGATTTAGACACATTTAAGGCCCTTAAAAATTCTACAGTGGGTGCAGTTACGGAAACCTGCACTTACATTTAGATAGTTTAAATTATTACAATATTTTATTTTTTTCCTAAGTTTATGCTATATAGAAAGTTGGCCCAATAAGCGTGTAGTTGAACACTATGATGGTATCGTTTTATTTCTGCACATCACCAGCCTTGGCTTGTTACTGACTTATGAGACACCCACCAGGATCCCTGGTCTAAGTGAGTGTAATTTATAAAAAGAAAATTTGTGTTGTATAATGTCGTAGTGCTACTTGCTGCAGTGCAGTTGGTTTGGCAGTAAGATAATTGCTGTTAATCAAGATGTTTAGCTGTTATGTTGGTCCGTGTGCTTTTGGCACTGGTACATTACTTTTGGAAGTGTTTGGGGGGGGGGAATCTGTTTATTTCTCTCCCTAACAAGAATTGATAGATATAATGTATCAAGGAAAACCATCTGACCCTAATGTAGCAGGAAAGAATCTTTGAGTGCATTGCAAGTCAAGATGGCTTTTAAAAGCCACTTTCCACACAATGGTGCACAAAACAAATGGCAGAACAGGCTGCACTTAAGGATAGACTAGAGACATGGGGGTCAGGCATTTACACTGACTTGCACTGCTCACTCCACCCAGGTCAGCCTAGATGGCAGAGTGGTGTGTTGGAGTGTTGTGCATATGGGTGGGATGGGTGGGCTGTAAAAGGGTGGTAGTAATGTTGGAGGGTGGGCGGGCGGGCGGGCATAGTGGTAGTAATGTTGGAGGGTGGGGTGACGTTTTACCAAAATGTTTTGTTAAATAACCAACACCAGGGCTTGGGAGTTTAAGTATTTTGAGGCCACTGTGTTTCATTGGCTTATCAAAGTATACAGGTGTATCATTTTAGCCCTTTGGTGAATGAAGGGTATGGGAGTGGGATTGCTAGTATTATTGGGATATCTTTGATTACTAAAGTCCTTTTGAGGTACTGAACCCTTGTGACCATTGTTGTGGTTCCCTTATTAGGAGCCCTTTGCACCGGAAATGGTGAGATGCTCTACCAGGTTCAGTTCTATGCAATGAGAGCAATTGCTAATATCCTAGTTCTAGGACAAACCTACTTTTTGCCACCTGTGGAAAGTTTGAATAGGGTTGACCTCAGGAATCCTCATCTCTCATTGTTTAGGACTGGAACCCCTGTTCTCTTCTACTGTGGCCCCAGAAAACACATCTCATAGCAGGGAATTTTGAGGAATATATTTTCTTATACTTTTATTTTTTGGGAAGAAATGGGGTGGGAAGGATGGGTTAAAAGAGATGTGACTTTAGATCAGAGAACAGGGGTTTAAATAAAAGTACATTGGCAGCTGTCTTTCATATTTTATTACTTTTGGATCACTGTGTGTAGCCACGGCTCTTCTCTTCAGCACAGAAGTATCTTGTCATTTGGGGAGTGTTGTGTGCCGTTTTGATGGGCTGTGGCCCCATTGGACAGTGGAGGGTTTTGTATCTTGAAGAATGAGACAAGGAGCATCTTGCCATACATTTGGCCTTTTCTGATTGGTTTATAAAGGAAATTGTCTCATTCATCAGGGTTATTGTTTTAGGGAGAGGGAGGTTTTTTTTTTTTTTTTTTTTTGCTGCCCTGATGCATAATTCCTGGACCTGATACTTGAAACAAACTAGTGTTAATATTGGCTGGTAACATCACTTGCTAATGATACTGGATTGTTCCTCCAGGAATAATGCATCAGTTCAACTTAACTGGGAGGGGGCCCCTTTGGGCATTAATTGGGATAAAAATATACTTGGTTCTGGGTTAGAAAAATCTTATGTCATAAAACTGTGCCCTTAAATTTGGACTTTGTTTCCCCACTTTAAAAAAAGCTGAAGAAAAGATTTTCAGTTCAAAAGACCTTGTTAAGAAAACCAAATTTAAGTGAAATACTGCTAAGAATAGTTTATTCTTTGGAAATCTGGCATATTTAATTGGCCTTTCCTCAGTGAAGCTTGTTTTTAAGTGGGGTTTGTGTTGCAAAAATGTCATGGTTGTTATCAGAAATGAAGGAACGTTTTTGTTTGAAAAATAAAGCTCACTGAAATCCCTTTTGCTTCTGTTGGAATTCTAATCTCTGCAAAAACACAACCAGTCCACTGCTCACTAGATGGCAGTGTGTTGCCATTGACCAATGCAGTGAGCAGGCTTTTCATACATTTGTAACAGTTAGTTCTCCAAATATGGCTGGGCGAATTATCGTTGCACCATATTTGTTTATAATTTGCACTTTGATCTGAACTGAATGGAGTGACAACTGTTATAAATATTACCACAGAGGAAATTAGTTTCACTCTGCCACAGACGCAGCCGACCATGGCCTTCCCAGGAGTGTGGAGCTTCTTTGTTGTGATACTTGTTCACTGTGTAAAAAGTGGTCATCCACCACCTTGTGACAGGTAAGATGAGAGCATGTGTTGGCACCATTTTTAGGGACTGTTGCTCATTCAGACTCAATTAGTATTTAATGGAAATGAATCCATGAAACGGTCAGTATGCATATACATTTTTTTTTGTGGCTTTAACTGTAACTCATAACCCTAATCAACTAGCATGGAGGACAATAGACTTTAGGGATTTGACTCTTGCTCTGTATTCCTATAAAATAATCTTTGTTACAAGCCTGAGCCTTGGCATGAAAGATACTGCCCAGTTAGTGGTTTATTGCTCATTGAGAGCCAGAGTATATCCCTAGGGAATTAAAGTACTCCTATTTTAGCTTTTTTGTCAGTGAAAAATATTTCCAAGGTGTTGGAATGTTTTAGACAAAGAAAATTCCAATACTATTTGTCTCTTTCATACTTGACTTTGGAAGCCTCTCATATGTGTCCACTCAAAAGTCAGAGTTCAATTTGTCAGTTATCTGGACTGTGAAATACTTCAAGACGCTCTAGTCAACAACGTAGCAGTTGTTGTTTACAATAAGAATTCCTCATTTGGTTGGCTTTGCACGTTTCAAAAATGCAAATGTAACACTACATCAAGACAAATATCACTTTTTTTTGTCTTTTTTTTACAATTTTAACATCTCATAAAATTTTCATTTTCCTTTAATCTTTTGTGGTAGTGAGTAGTGGCAAACAGTCTGACCAGGTAAAACGCAACGCTGTAAAATAAGTTGTAAATTATTCATATTTTTAAACTTGTTTTTCTCTTCAGTGAAATATACTGCACAGGGGATGTACTGCGGCACGTACAAATGGCAAAACTGTTTGACGATGACAAGTACTTTGTGGATATGAAGATGAGAGTATCTCCTGGTAAGTCTAGCCGGGAGAGATGTTGACCTGTGCATGAGCATATATAATATATTTTCCAAACAATATAAACCCCTTAGGGTAGTTTCAGGTCAAGTCGCTCCCTGCCTGTAGCTTTGGCATCTTTTAATGGGCCATCTGTGTCTTTCAGACATAGTCCTGTTGGCTTTTCACAATCTTACCCAAAAGGCCCCGAATATGACTGTAGTGCCCACAAAACTACGAGAGTTCCTTAAAATGTATTTTGAAGAACCAGGAAAAGAGTTTGAGCCATGGAATCCACCAGACTGGCATGGGAAGTGAGATCCTATTACTGTTATTGATTTAAACTTTCAGTTATTGCTGACGATGTAAAGTTAAGCAATGATGTGGAAATAATGTAGAGTAGGCCTACTGTCAATATGTGAGCTGGTTTGTTATGCAGGCCACAGTTTCTGGACAAAGTAGCAGACAAGAAACTGCATGACTGGGCAAAAAAGTTGCATCAGCTGTGGAAGTCTCTTGGACGAAAGGTGAAAGCATACTTACACCAGTTTGGGATCAAGCTGTACAGTGAACAATGTCTGTTGGAAGTGCTTGAGACTTAATTTTTCTCTAATTCAGTGTTGAGAGTGCTGAAACAAACATCCACCAATCAATCAAGTGTAAATCTACACTGACAACTCTGTTCCCAGATCCGCCCTGATGTAAGGGATCACCCCGAGCTGTACTCCCAGATCTACACTCCCCACCCTGTCATTGTGCCAGGAGGGCGCTTCAGGGAGCTCTACTACTGGTGAGTGATGCTGCCAATCCCTGCTACTCCCTGTCTGGATGGAAAGTCACTGTTGGTTAGAGTCGGGACAGAGACATAGGTCTAGTGCTAGTAGGCCTCAGTGCCACCATCTCCCCATGCAGACGGCAACTTGAGCTTCTCCGTGTCACACAGGGATTCCTACTGGGTAATCAATGGCCTACTCCTGTCTGAGATGATAGACACAGCCCGGGGTATGATCCAAAACTTTGCTTATCTCGTCAACAGGTATGCCTAGTCTGCAGTAGCTCTGATGGCTCATCAGCTCTCTTTAGCATCATACAGCTGACAACAGCAGGTTGCGGCAGACTTACCTTGAATATTAAGTCACTCAGCAAACCGATGATGCGTGCTCTGGTGATTTTGTTAGAGTGGTAGGCTGGTTTCTAGCATTCTATTACCTTTTCATCACCTCACCTGTTTATTTTGCAGATATGGTTTTATTCCAAATGGTGGGAGGATTTATTATGAGCGCCGCAGCCAGCCTCCTTTCTTTTGTCTCATGGTCGAGAGTTACTATCAAGCCACGAAGGATGACAGTTTCCTCAGGTATAAAAACATTTCCTCAATCAACCGTTACATTGCTAATAGTGCAGAGACCTTAAAAAAAAAGAAATATATTGTTGATCATCCCAAGCCGACCAGTGTTTGTCCCAAACTCTTTGTCTATGCAGAACAGTCATGCCAGCTCTGGATCAGGAGTATCGCTTCTGGATGCAGAATCGTTCTGTCACAGTTGAAACCAATGGGAAAAAGCATGTTCTTAACCGGTTTAATGTGCTGGTAGGCCTACCAAGGTATAATGCTACCAACATTATCACAACGGGGGAAAAAACGATTTTATAATAAAGCCTGACTACTTAGTATTGAATGTACTGTGTCTTCTGTCCTACAGACCCGAGTCCTACTCAGATGATATTGAGCTGGCTGCAGGTCTTACAGAAGGTAATGGTGAAAGCTCTTTGCTTGTTAAGCTATTCATCCTTGTGGATGCTGAGGCTTGTCTTTCTGTTCCCTGCGCTGTATCCCAAGATGCTGAGGAGAGGCTGTTCGCAGAACTGAACACAGGTGCCGAGTCTGGCTGGGATTTCTCTCACCGCTGGTACATAGACAGCCACGGAAATAACAACGGCTCCCTCAGAGACATCCAGACGAGCCAGATCCTCCCCACGGACCTCAACGCTCTGCTCTGTCGCAATGAGAGGACACTAGCCTCCTTCCACCAGAGACTGGGTGAGGATGGAGAACAGAAACCTATTTAAAAAATCAATTAAAATAAAACACGTTTTATCTGGGAATTATATGTAAAGTAATTACTGCTGGTTTGGCAACTGTACTTTTGGAGTAAGAATGTCACTAAGAACCCCATTTCTGGTCATTGACTGTAGAAGACAATATTGATTATCCATTGTAATAATGGGTTCCTACGTACCTGTTCTCCCAGGGGATTCTTCTGCAGCTGCCCAGTATAACCTCGCTGCAGAAAGAAGGGTGGAGGCTGTTGAAGCAGTGCTTTGGGATGAAGAGAAGGGAGCATGGTTTGACTATAATTTGAAGACAAACTCGACTCACACAGGCTTTTATGCTTCCAACCTGGCTCCTATTTGGGCGCAGTGCTACAAACAGCCTGCTATGGGAGACAAGGCTTTGCAGTACCTGAAGGTTGGAAGCTCACTGTTTAAATTACACATCATAAACACGTTCTTTAGGTTTCTTATCTGGAGTGCACCTTAGCACCTGCAGATGGGGCAAACATCATTCAAAGGTCGTCATGTGTCAGTATTATCCTCATCTCAGTATCAGTGTTTTCTTGCTCCTCCCCCGACCCCCTCCCCCCCTCCCCCATACACACACACATCCAGGAGAGTGGTGCTTCTCTGTTTGCCAATGGAGTCCCCACATCACTGCAGGATAGTGGGCAGCAGTGGGACTACCCCAACGCCTGGCCCCCACTGCAGCATATGCTTATTGAGGGTAGCTGTCACGAATGCCATACCAGTAGACCAGAGACATGCACTTAATAATGAATAGCAACATTTCTTCATAGGTTTCATTTCATAGATTTTTATGAGAACCTGTATATGTGCTTATACTGTCTGACAGCCTGATATTAAAAAGAGTTTATGGTTGGTGATTCATGTTTCCTATTCTTTTTTCCCCCAGGTTTGTCAAAATTACCTTCTGTAGAAGCCAAAGAAATGGCTTTTGAGCTGGCCCAGAAGTGGATCAAAACCAATTGGGTAGCTTACGACAAGTATGAGGCCATGTTTGAGAAGGTGAGTTTTCCCTTAAGTGTGACTTAACGTGTGTTAATCCAGTGTTAAATCCCCAGTAGCAAGATCTGTTGAAGCAAATTATGCCATTAAGTAGCTTTGTGAAGGTTACAGTGATATTTCTAGATAAATGTTGCTACACTATGATTAACACAGCAGGCCGACCAACTCTGTGATTTTCTCCTTGGCAGTATGACGTCAATGGGGATGGCAAGCCTGGTGGGGGTGGGGAATATGAGGTCCAGGTATGGCTCCACTGAGAACTCATTTAAAGTGTTAACTGTAAAATGAGTTTTTTAAATTACGTCAACTGTGTTTTTATTGGTTAAAACCTTGGCCCTGGGTAATTGTTTTGTTTTCGTAGCTTGGATTTGGCTGGACCAATGGGGCGGCTCTGCAGCTGCTGGATCAGTACGGGGATCGTCTCACTACAGGAAGTGGTGTCACGGCTTTGTCTTCCAACTTCACAAGGCTGTTGTCTCTGCTCGTCTCTGCCTGGCTCATAGTACACTGAACCACAACTGTCTGGGAGGAGAGAAGGTTGATTGGAGGTGGGTGACACAGTGCAAGAATATCTCACGCATTGCACCTCATTCTGCACTGTGCCTCATCTGGCACCTTTAATGCTGGGATGTAATCTGGCCTGGAGCCCTCAATCAGAAACCTAGTCCCTTTCGAGGGCAGATTAAGTCTGAGAGACTTAGAAAAGATTTAAACTTTTTACTTTCAGCCACGGATTCGATATTGTGCCTTATTTCATTATTTTTTTTATCAGAATGTGATTTAAGATGAATTTCCTTCCAGGATTCCTTTTGATGAATGTTTTAGTATACTTCACAGCATCTGCACTGGGGTTAATGATTTCTGAACTGTACAGTGAAGAGATGAAGATCACTGAAGCGATGTTTTTCCCTTCCTAACGAAGTGTCTCTGCTGCATGCTCCTCACTTCACAGGATTATCCTGCCTGCTGATATTGAACTGACATTACAAACAGTAATTCGCTTAATCCAATTACCCAGTTTATTGCCCTACTGCAGCATAGATCCTAGTGTGTCTTGGCATTTCAATACAAACTGCGAGTAAGATGTTGAACTGTTCATTTGAGACCATGTGCTGATTGGTTGAAACGCACTGATATAATTTTGTAAAAATTGAAAAATAAACCAATTACCTGAATAGAATGTGCCCAATAAATTCTTAAATCAAAGCAGCATGGATCATTAATTGGGGCCCAAGCCAGTGTCTGTGTTTAAAATGAATCGTCTTTATAGAGCTACACTGCCACTATAGTGGCATATTATAAGATATATTGGTCAGATCTAGACAGTGTAGGAAGAATTTGGGAGGTTTAGAATTGATTGCATTTATTATTGGGCAAACATTGTAGCTCCTCAGTTCAAATAGGACATCCATCTTGCATTGAATTCTGGCCAGTAAGTATATGCCAATCTCGAGAGATAGCAAGCAGAGATTGTGCTTTTAATAACATGGTTATTGCCCTTATGGTTCCAAAATATGCTTTAAATAGTGTTTGCAAAAACAATGCTTAATTGTTATTCAATGCACGGGTGAACATGAAAATTGTCTAATTTTTTTCTGATACCATATGCCATACAGGTTTTATAACACTGTTCAAGTTCTGGAGTTCACTTTACTAGTGAACTCCAAACAGTTTTTTATTTACCACTTGGGTGTAAAACATTAAATGGAGAAGATATATGGAGACCAGGGGAGTATTCCAGAAAGCAGGTTATGAGACATATCCGGGTAAGTTATCTCTCCAGCTGACCCCCAGTGTTGTAGCAACATTGCCAGGAAGTTGCTGCAACATTGTGTGTCAGCTGGAGAGTTCACTTTACCGGTTATTTTGCATAACCTGCTTTCTTCAAACTCTTCTTAACCAGGTGGTTAAGAAGAGTTTGTCTTCTAGAAAAAAATGCCACCCTGCCCAGGGACCTCTAGAGAAGATGCACACGCACTCACTGGAACACTGCTCCTGAGCTTGAACATACTAAACAGATTGACTGTGCTAACATGAAAAGGCCAGTGGGTGCAGTGGTCCATGCAAGCCCAAAGATCCCATTCTTCAGATGTGCTGCTGTGAGCTCAGCGTGTCCACAACCTTGTAGCAATGGCCCCTCCCACCTGATGTTGTGGCACTCTGACAGAAATAGCTGTGTTGATTCTGCAGATTTTTGGAGACTGGGGGAGTCAGCCAGTAATCGTTATGTTTTCAGAATTTGTTGTCAGCAGTAACTCAAGTAGAACCTACTTTTAATAACTGAAAAACTCAAATATGTCATTGAAGCAGAAATGTGTAGCTTGGATGAGCTTGTCAGGCTGTAAAGTGGTAAAGTGTAAAAGGTTGTGTAATGAGTTCTAAGATTGGGATGAGGTGAAGACTCAATGTAAAAACAGTTCAAGCTAAATCCTTCCATGGACGGGGTAGACTAGGAATTTAATAGGCAGCAGTGACAAGTATCACATCCCAAACACTACAGTATGTAATCATGCATGCTACGGTCATGATCCCTTCTACTTGAGAAATTGATCTACATAAGCACAAGCAGGCAAATTCTCTTTGAAAGAAGGGATATATTTAGCCAACCAAAAAGAGGTAAGGTAGGATCCCTTGTCCCAACCTAACCTGAACCCTAAAACCTAGCTCTGATACTTAAGGCTAACCCTAAAACTATCCCAAACTCCTAACCCCCAAACCTTAATGTAATTCTAATCCCCCTTGAAATTGTACAAGAAGATATCCCCACAAGTTGTAATGTTCCTTGTTTAATATTCTTTAGAGGACTTCTGTTCCCTACAAACAACCCCCCCCCCCCCCACACACACACACACACTTCACATTTCCCTCTCTCCTTTCTCTTTCATACACTTTATAGCACCTAAAAGGGTTTGGCTTAGGGCTGAGCTTGTCTAGGCAATGCAAGAGGTGGGGTCCAGCTTCCACTGCTCAACTGGTTGGAACCCTGCTAGCATCAGTTACTGAGATATTCGTTGCACTCTTGGCTGATATATGGCAAAGCCACAGAAGCACATTGAAAATGGGCTTCGACTGTTAGGAGAAGAACTGAAGAAAGGAGCAGCACCAAGACTTGGTGTACCAGTAGACCTATTTGTTACAAATGAAAAATTTGAAAATAACTTCAAGCACCATTGGTTACTTACATTACTTTAAAATTGGACTCATTGTCCAACTCACCCTGTCATGAATTACAGGTCCCCAGGAGACAAAAAGAGGGACAAAAGGGAAGCATCTTTTCCAGCTCAATACACAGTGGTTGAGACTGATAGTGTTAAAAACTCTTTACACTTCCCTTCCAGTCTGAGTCACTTGACCTTACATGCGTGTTGCAATTATGAATTTGTTCTATTGGGTAATGAAGAAGGAACGGATGAGGGTGCTGATGATGATGTGGCTGATCTCAACCCCCTTTTAGCGACTGTCACAAAGATAAAAGCTAGCCAGGGAAGAGGGGATGTAAAAGTATCTTCACAGTTCAGAGGTTGTGGAGGTACAGCAGTAGACCGAGGACCTCCATGATTCATTAACTGTCCCAGGCTCTGGTCCACCTGGTGCACGCAGCACACATCACAGAGCCCGTTCATTACCCAGAGGGTGGTCTTACTGCAGGAAATCTGGCCGCTCTGAAGGGATAATCCCCTGCCTCCTGAGGGCCACCCCACCATATGCCAAGGAGCAGCCAGCCAGACAGCCAGACGGCCAGCCAGCTACAGGACGGTACATGTCCGTCGGATGGCAGATCAGACCGTGCGACGGCTCCTTAGCAAACACACCCTCCTATCAATCTCCTTTTTCAATCTTATCTAATCAATAGCTCATACCGTCAGGATCATTCATGGCACATGAGATTTTCCTAATTATGAAGCTTCCCTATTATAAAAAGTATAAATTGTTTGAACAGTCGACCTGCTTCTTGACCTCTTAAACCGGAAAGATTGGATAACTAGAGACATTATCCTGGGAGATATGAGATGGCTCAGGGTTATTGATCTGGCACAGTGAAGATATCAGGGTTTTTTCACTAATCCATAACTTAGAGGATTCATTTCTGTACAGTATCTACTGCTCAAAAGGAGATTCCAAAACCCAATTTATACTTAGCCAAGGAAAGTCAATTGAATATTTCCTCAACTGCTCTCTGCGAGCAGAGCTCCTAACTTTGGAAGTAGGATGCAATAAATCAATAGAATACTTGACCAACATAAAAAAAAAATATATATATATATATTGAACTTGACCTTTTATGATCGTATATATTGTTTAAGGTTGCACCATATTGCAAAGACTGGTGACTTAACTCTCAAAAGTTTTAAGTGCATCTATTGATACAGTCCACTAGAACTTGTCTAGATCATGAGTTATTACAGTGCACATGTTTTGTGCAAATCGTTTTTTAACACCTTTCAAAACGTTCACATTCACAGTGAAAGGAGAGGTGAGAAGAGAGGAGGACCTTTTTTTCGAAACTTCGAAACTTTTACTTTATCATAATTTTTTTTCAACCTTTCCCCACAAAATTGCTAAACCTTTTTTCGATTTTTTTTTTCAACCTTTCCAAACCCCCCCCCCACACACACGAGAAGTGAAAGGAGAGTATAAGAGAGAGGAGGAAAGGGGAGAGGAGAACAGAGAAGCCTAGAGCAGAGTACATGCTCTAGGCTAGAGTACAGTAGAGTCCTCATTAAGTACTTATAATTCTTTTTTTTCAACCTTTCAAAACTTTTTTTTTTTAAACACGACACGCACAAACTTTCTTTTCGAAAATAATTTGTATGTGTTTCATATGTGTCTGCGAGCATTTCACATATGTGTATGTGTGAACGTTTCATATTTGAATGTGTATGTGTTTCATATGTGTTTGTGTAAGGACAGTCTGCATTATTTCCTAAACGGCCCCTAATATAGTGTCCTCTGCCCTGTTTGAGTCTGGGCCTCACTAGTGCTTCAAGCTGTGTTGACCTTTGTTTCGCATCATTTGTTAATATCCTCTTATCTGTATGTGCCAACAAATGGTGATCTCTCCATTATCTCACATTTCATTTCATGTTTTAGGGTGCTCCATGATCCACTTACATTAAGTCAGACTGTGCTAAACAATTGCTCTGTTGAAAACCTCATTATTGCTTTCATTCGTTGAGCACTGACATACAGCTGCATGCTATCTGAATCATTTCTCCACCCTACTGCACCTGGCGGGGCTGTCACACCCCACCACACCACTGTGGGGTAGTAGAGATCCTTGTTTTCCTGTGTGACAGGCATGCCTTTCTTTCCCAGTCAAGTTGTTTTTGTCAGGTGGTGACCACATCAATGTGGATGCCATTGGCACCTGTCCCTATCTGCAGCATGCTGAAACGTCCTGTAACCTTTTGTCTGACATTTACATGGCACTTCAAGTGAACCAAAAAATGGTGGTTCTCCGTCTTGTCTTCCCTCACGATATTTTTTATTTCATTGAATGTGTTGATATTGTGCTGCAGTAAAGCAAGGTGCCCTTAACAAGGGGATTTATGCATCCTTCCACACTGGAATTTTACCACACAGACCAATAGATTGACTGTAGTGGCCTGGTACTCAAATCAATACTCTCACAGAAATATATGAGATAGTAGTCAGACTCCCTAGTGTCGAGCAGTCGCAAGAAATCTTGCACCTAGAGGACACACTATGGGATGAGCATGCTTAGCGCTCACATACTTTCAGTGCCCAGTCACTCAGAGACAAAAATAGAGCGTTGTGTTTACCCAGATGGCTGCTGTGTAATAGCAGGACACAGTGTGACGCAAACGTCAGAGAGACATGCACAAACTAAGGACGACTGCATGGGAGCTCCGCTGTGAAACACGCAAACAAGTCAGTCTCAGAGACACACAATGAGACAGGAGAGGGGGGGGTGTTTGTTGGGTAGACCGAGGCAGGGGAGGGCAGGAGAGAACGAGACGAAGGCTCTGCTTATCACTGCTGCACAGATGGCGCAGCAGATGAGATGGGAGGGATAGGTACGGCGATAAGGAGGGGAGAGCAAGACGGAAAGAGGAAGAGAGCTGTGGCAGGAGAACACGTGTGCGACAGTGTACATACGGAGGAACGCATTGGAGTACTTCCAAGGAAAACGCTTTAATATTTATGCAGGGGGTGGTCGGAAACTTTTCTTTCTTCTCTCAATTTGTCAGTAAGAAAAATTGTTGCAGAGCTAGCTTTGAAATATTAATCCTATTGCAGAGAGAGAGGGAGAGAGGGAGAGAGGGAGAGAGGGAGAGAGGGAGGGAGGGAGGGAGGGAGGGAGGGGGGGAGGGGGGGAGAGGGGGAGAGGGG
This sequence comes from Osmerus mordax, assembly GCF_038355195.1. Taxonomy (NCBI): domain Eukaryota; kingdom Metazoa; phylum Chordata; class Actinopteri; order Osmeriformes; family Osmeridae; genus Osmerus; species Osmerus mordax. The sequence continues at coordinate 12,000,268 of NC_090060.1, forward strand.
GAGAGAGAGAGAGAGAGAGAGAGAGAGAGAGAGAGAGGAGAGGGGGAGAGAGAGAGAGAGAGAGAGAGAGAGAGAGAGAGAGAGAGAGAGAGAGAGAGAGAGAGAGAGAGAGAGAGAGAGAGAGAGAGAGAGAGAGAGAGAGAGAGAGAGAGAGAGAGAGAGAGAGAGAGAGAGAGAGAGAGAGGGTGCTGAAGGTAAGAAGGAGTGAGGCACCCTGAGGGAAGGAACTCTGGGTTCACAATCCCACAGACGAGAGGGGAGGACACAGGAGGGAAGGAGAGGGAGGGAAGTGGAAATGTTGGGAGGAGGATTCTGGGCTGCTTATGAGACAGCATTCCTTAAAGTCTGTCTGTGGATAGAACAGGCCAGTCTTGTTGCTACGGAAGCTGTTGTAGAAGACTTGATCGTGGTTCCATTCTCTCTGACACTGACAGGTTTAACATTATTCAAAACATAGTCATTCCCTCAACATTGAAAGACAACAAAGGATTTTAGATGTACCCCCTCCTCCTCCCCATAACTCATATGGACCCATCTCTGTCAGAACTACATGTAACCAATCAGCTAAGCCAAAAAATGCTACACAGGAACAGTAGATGGGCCGCTTTGGTGTGTGATGAAGACTAGGAGAAAATGTATTCAGGTTGCTGTCAAGAGCGGCATCACATTAATTGTAAAATCTTGGTGTGCAGGATGAGAGAGAGACAGGAAATGAGTTTACTGGGATTCGTATCAACATTTTCATAATTTAGCAACCAGATTGGGCCAAAGCTGTGCTTACCTAATGGGCTTTAGCAAACCGTGTTTTGACCACAGTCTTCACAAGAGGGTGAGAAGGTGCTACGGGGTATTCCTCATCCAGACACTTTTATCCAAAAAGACTAATTGGGGGCAGGATTTGAATCTAGGGCCTCTTGATCTACAGTCAGATGCTTTACTTCTAAATTATACCCATTACCCCTTCTGAGCTGTACCCATAGAAAGTTGCAGGAATATCATTACCAGCAGATACAGTACCTGTATAACCGGTTAAATAATTCTCCCTCTCCCTTCGTCTTTGACTCATCGGGTTTTGGCGATATCACATCCGTGTGATCTTGAGTCTCAACAGCCTGTGAAGTGTAGGAGCACAATGCCAAATTACACAGATTAAATGTGGTACTCATGTTCTAACTAAAGGAATCCTCCACCAGCCTGCACAGCTGCAGGGGGAGAGAATGGAAATGGCCTCCCAGGTGCTGTACCAGCAGATGGGGGCTCAGGATGCAACGGGAACATTCCCTGGGTGCTGGCTCTGCCTTTGAAACATACCCGAGCAGAAAGAATCTCACTTGCTGTGTTTGAGAGGGGAGCTTCAGGGAGGGACAGATGCTCTGATACTCCAGCGGGGGAGCGCTGCGGGGCCTCTACTGGCTTCTTTCTGCCCGGCGGGGAGACCTGGAGAAGCCACACCTCCGCAAAGCTCTGCAGGGGGGAGCTGGGAACACGCGAGGAGCCTCTGTGTTGGTTGGGTCACGCCACTGCACTCGGCAAGGGGAAATGTGATCACAGGCTGCACTGATTTGTTGAGTGGGCACACCAATCACGTCATTGGAATAGGAACAAATGAGCTCTTTGTGGAGGCCAGGGAGACTCGATTACTCACTGTATCTTTTCCCCTGTAATAATTACATCATGTTGGTCTCAATTCCTTTCCCTGAATTAGCTTAGAGTTTATACAGATAATTACACATTCGAACAAGTGCCGAATGAGAGTGGGGTGCCAAGTTATGGTTGTGGTTACTTATGTGTACTACGTGTTATTTTAGAACCCCTTTGCCATCATTTAAAAAGGCGAGGTAAAGTGGTACTCAGTGTTCCACTGTAAGCCCTTGACGGATAGATCTCTGCCCGGGAGAGTACAGGGCTGGGATGGGTGGCAGTGGGGGGGAGGGGGGGTGTTGGTCCAGTGGGAGAGGTTTCTGAAACATGAGGCACCCTGGCCTTGGAGAAGAGCTTCTGGAGAGGCCTTGGCTGAGACATCTAAGTTTATCACTCTTAATGAGAGACTCTGCAGTAGGCCACACTCCATTACACATGAGCCAGATGATAAATGACACCTCCTTCCACCACTCTCTGACCCCAGAGGCTGTTTAATTAATCAGAGCCAGGACATGGCCACCATGCAGCAGCCTGTTAAACATTGGCCTGATGGGGCAAGCCTGCCTGGACAGAGCCTTGCTCCTCTCCTCACCTTCTCACTCCCACACACAGTTGTTTGATTATCTTTCCAGCTTCCTGCCCTCCCTCCTTCTCTGCAGACTGTGGGCATAAACACACAAGTGTAGCACCAAAGGAGGTCTCCTTTATTCCCACAGGGACTGTTTCCTGCACTAACTGCAGTTTGGACGAGAAACAAGCAGGCTTGTTAATAAGGATAGGAAATGAATAATTGAGAGGAACAGATTAGGGGGTGGCGAATAGTGGAATGTGTTGCTGGGCAGGTGGAATCCCCTATAGACAGTAGACGCTGTTTGTGTTGATCATGACGAGAAGACTGTGGAGGCTTGAGACCGGAACCTTCCTTCCACCGGCTGTAATTTATATTGCGGATGTGGAGGGATTAGTTTGTCTGACAGCATGTTTGTACCCTTGATGCTTCCAAATAAATTGTTTTAGTGAGGGTTAACACTCGGACCATACATTTAATGAGCTAAATCGTAATAACTGTTGATACCTGACAAATCAATGTCTCTTCCATTTACCTTTGATCAATTCTTTAGAGTGGACTCTGAATACGGAATGCATACTGTAACTGCATGTAAGATCCTTGCAGACAAGTATGAGGACAGCTTCAAATGACATTCTTTGAAGTATTTTCCTACCCTTTCAACCACAGACCAATTTGAATGTGTCCTTTGATGATAAACCAAAGGTATAATATTCAATTCAAATAACAGGCTGAACAATTGTTGTACTGAAACAAGATACGATTCCATGATTGATAATAACACTCACTTGCAAATCTATGTAATTGAGCTGGAAATGCATGATACTCTCTAACTAACTGCTGATTACGATTTTAAAACGTATTTTGTTCTGTATTCAAATGGCACAAAAATCTAAATATAAACTCACTCTAATCATCAGCCGAAGCTGCGTTTGGTAAATTTTCTTTGCAGGTATCTCAACAGGGTGTCTAATCTCATTATATCTACTGAGGTTTTGATGTGCACACATACCCCCTGTTACATTGTTACATGGTTCTTAACTGAGCAGGGCAGGGTTTCTCTGCTCTGCAGTTTGTCCCGTTCTTTGATGTTGTCCGTCTTTGTTATGCTATATACATATCTCTGTACTCAAACCCGACAGGCTCTCCCACCACTCCTCACTGTCCTGGCTTTCAAAGTTGTGCTTTGACATTGATGGGGGCAAATGGCTGTACTATATGTCTCGTTCCTCAGCAACACGTACATCAGAAGTGACAGCCACACAGAATGGAGAGCCAAGTGGAAACCTACGCGTTTCATTTTCCGAATTTTACTTTGAGAAGGGAACTCGTTTGTCATTGAAATTTAAATGTAACTCCTGCCAGGGAAAGGTCACCCAGACGAGACTAAAATACCGGAGCCGGAAGCCGCGAACTGGGGCTGCATTTTAAATGGAACTCCATTAAGAGATGGAGAGTGGTGTTCATTACTCACACCACACATATCTACCCTAGTGGAAGGTGATGCCCACACGCACATACACACGCACTCAAAGACATCCACAGATGCTTTTTCATACACAGACGCATAGTTACACACCAGCGCGCGCACACACACACACACAAAGGTGCACACATAAATACTCTTGAATGTAGAGACAGAATAAAAGAGAGAGAGAGAGAGAGAGTCAGAAAGAAAGATTGGATGCTTTTTCAATGTACTCAGCGGGCTGGCTGCACTGGCCACATTTGAGCTTAGGTGTCGACAGAGTTTTGTGTCACAGCCCCAGTGTGGCCGTCTGTATCCACACTAAGACAGAGCACAGCCCAGCCTTGAGTATAGTAGACAGAGCACAGCCCAGCCTTGAGCATAGTAGACAGAGCACAGCCCAGCCTTGAGCATAGTAGACAGAGCACAGCCCAGTCTTGAGTATAGTAGACAGAGCACAGCCCAGCCTTGAGTATAGTAGACAGAGCACAGCCCAGCCTTGAGCATATTAGACAGAGCACAGCCCAGTCTTGAGTATATTAGACAGAGCACAGCCCAGTCTTGAGCATATTAGACAGAGCACAGCCCAGCCGGTCAGAAGCAGCTCGGCATGCACAGTCCTCCTGGCATCCCTGGTTTGTCTCATCTTCTCTCTGCATGCTGAGCATCTTCCAATCTGGCCGCGAGCGATGGGGGCGACTGCCGCTCTCCATGTCAGCTTTCCTCAGGATTGTCAGAAGTCCTCTGTCAAATCCCCCTGCTGGCTGGCCCTGCAGGCTCCAAGGAAATTAACCAGGAGATGAGATGAGCTGGAGAAGAACACTGGAAAGAACATTTTCTGTTTATGCTGCAGCAGTATTACTTTTTCATAAGAGACATTGTGATCCCTGCCAGCGGTCATTTGGGTTTGGGGTCTTTCAGGGCAGCTGAAGAACATCAAAATGAAAATGGCCTTTTCAGAGAAGTTGGCAGCCGACCAGCAGTTCTCTTGGTTTCTGGGTTGTACTTTTCAATAAGCTGGCCTTAAAGAGGACTTATAATACTTTGACTGCTGACCCGATCTCTGTAATGTATGAGCATTAAAGATGTGATAGCGTAATTCTGTAGCAGCAATGATGACGCCTAAGACATTATATTCAAGATTACATCAATGTCACTTACACTTAAAACTGATGTAATGTACAATTTTTTGGGGAAAAAAAGACTAATAATAATAATAATAGAAATCTTTATAGCCTGCCTTTCATATCATCCATCAGGATCTGACTCGGAGCTGCAGGCCTTATTATTTCCATTCCCTTGGTACAATATGAATCACTGTATGAAATGTAGCAAATATTTTAAAACGTCTGAATCCCCCAATGGACATGTCAATGGCAAACTAAAAGTAAGAACTAAAAATAAAATAGTTTCTGCCTAACTTCCATGGCCAAGCGGGACATAAGAGAGAAGACAAACAGTACGATACTAAACTGCTATTTTTCCTATAAAAGAAGGAAAGATCTATTTAAAATGACAAAATAAAATAATAATACTGCTAATGAATCTGGACAATATTAAATCGACAATCATATGTGTGTCAGCAGTTCCTAGTTTTTTGGGCCCATCCGCATCTTTCTCCCACCCATCACAAGGTTTCTAAAAAATGTCTGGATGCAACACTGGCAATAGTATATCCTGTGCTTGACTTTAATTTGAAGCTAATAAGAGGTCCTTTTCCCCCTGATCATAATGAAAAGGATCTGTGTGAGGAAATGGAAGAAATGGGTTTGATCTGCAGCCTTGGAAAAGCCCCAGAAGTCCTTGGGGCCTTACTGCTTCTTAAAAGGTGCTTGTATTCTAAAGGGAGGATTCTCTTGATGCCCTCTGTCTTTCTCCTCTCTCTCGACTTGTTTCAATCTCTTCATCTTCCTGTCCTACCACTTCCCAACTACTCAACATCTGTTATGATTGACAGACCCTCATTTAGGTTGCTTGATCTATCTATGATTAAACCCCCCTTACTGAGCCACCCACCTACGCCTCCACTCTATGCTACTCCCCATCGTTAGCAAGAAGACCCCTTTTGGTTCAAAAGTTCCCTTCTACTTGCCGAGAACAGCTTGCAGCAGGCTAAGGATCACATCAGTGAAGAGGACTTTCCGATAACTTGCTGTGGGTTTCAATGAGGACTTCTAATGTGCTTTCCCACTTCACACCCCTGCACTGTAACAGCCTTTTCTATGCTACAATGGCATAATTAGTCTCCAGATACCTTAAGATCTGCATTCTGGGGCTGTGTCGAGTTGTTTTCAACCTGTGTTTCCTGTGAAAACTCCTTGGACAAGACTTCCAATAAATCTCCCATTAGCCTGTGCGACAGATTACGAGCACAACATGACATCTCATTTATTGTTTGGCACAAAACAACTGTTGATGCCTTGAGTTTGCCAAAACTCTCTCAAATGAGAATGATGATGAGATCCATGTGCAAAGTGTTATGTTTGAGGTCTCACACAATGTCCAGGCTGGAGGCCTGTTAAATCGTATGCAGACAATTCTTCGGCGTCTCCAAATTGAGTCAGCCACAAAATTAAATTGCCTTATTCAGAACAAAACATCAAATCAAATGAGCAGAGACAATCTTGTCTCCCATTGAAGAAGCTGATCAGGGCAAGTCAGGGAATTGTCTCGCTTGTCTGCGAAAGGCTTAATGTTCTCGAGGATTAACTGGGTCTCAACCATTACTCAGCTGTATTGATGTATTCATCCTTTCAACCACCCAACGTTTATAAATATTCACTATACAGAGGTTCATCATCAGATAAGGAGGCTGAAAATAAGTGGACACATCTAAAACTGTCCATTGGCCAATTCCAAAGCATGTGTACCGTTAGTCTAACAGTAATTTAGCTACACACAAAGCCATTTATGTTCTTCCTTTTTCATGTTCTCTAGCATTTGCATCAGTGCATTCTCAGCTTCAAAACAGGACGCAGCAGCAGTTAGCAAAAAAACCTCTAACATCAATATACTTTTCAATGTTCTGTGGAGCAGCCAGTAGGTAGGCCTATCTGGCATGGTTGATTAGTTTTCCATCTTAATTGGTACTGTACGATGAAGGACCAATTGAATATGGTCGCCTCTCCTCCACCTGGGAGACTGGGTGTTTCTATTTGTGCTTTCTCTCTAAAAACGTCAAATGTGCTGCAGCACATTGAGCACATTCTCTGTTGACACTGTCAGTGCCTGACCGCAGTGTATGCAAGGTGTTGAAGGGAAGTATTCTTTCAGCAAAATATGAATATATTACCAGTCACAAATGTCCTGCATTCAGCAGTCCAATATGATGTGCTAAGATATGGTGAAACTCAAAAACACAATTTTGTAACTGAGAAGCTATATTTCTTACTTACATGTGAATGACACAATTTTGCAGTTGACATTATTTCCTGTTGGGATGTCAATCTTTGGTCAAACTCACGCGTGGTCATTCATACACCATAAACAAGGTACATAAGGGTTATGTGTGTTGCTGTAAGGTACATCAACACACAGTATGGTTAACTGTCTGAGAAACCCTTTTTTCCAGACAACTGAACTGTGAGCTTCCTTCATACTCCGACAGGTTTGAGCTATCTGCCTGGAGTCACCTTTTTCCCCCCTCTGACACTCATCTGCCTCTGATTTTCAAATGAAGCCTATTTCCTTGGTAGCGTGCTGCCATTACACTGCTGATATGTGAGGATGCATTTCTCTCTTGGCCAAGCAAGGCAAATAACAGTTACAAAGCAACTCAGATATCCCCGCTGGCTCTAATGGAGTTTTCTGTCACCCAAAGAGAACCGCAGGGGTAATGTTTATCGACTTCAATTTTCAACAACAGCCATAAATGCACGGCTACATCCACAGCACACTGAAACCTAGACTGGGATAATCTACATATCCTATGAAAAACACCAACCAGTCAAATGCATCTGAAAGACAGACACCACCATGTGACCACAAAGCATTCACACGCTTCTCTCCAATGAATATAAAGTATAAACACTTCTCCAAACTCGCCACCCCTGGCCTCCATTTCGCGCCATTATCTTAGCATAATAAACACATTAGCTTCTCCCTATCCCAATCCAAACTCTGAAGATGAATCTTTCCCTGCCATATAAAATAATTTACAAACATTATCTGTGCTGATGAATAATTCAAGAAGGGTTCATAGAGAGTGTTAGTCCCATCAGAAGCCCAGAGGATGCAGAGCTGACAGACTGCCGGCTACTACAGCTGTGGTTGGATCTCAGGGAGAAAAGGAAAGGATTTAGAAAGATTTGAGTCTTTTTGAAAACCTTAAACACTCATGAATTCTCTTTTAAGGGTTGCAGACAAAGCGATTCTTCAGCTCCACCAGTAAGTCAAACTGTGTGTAACCCAGGGAGTGAGAAATGTATATACATTACCATGCTCTTATTACAGTACAGGACCTATTGAATGTACTGTATCCATTATTATATAAAAGTGAAAAACACCAACATGATCATTCTTGCCTTGTAGTTGGTCCTGTACCTAGTCTTAGAAAATATCATATAAGAACAAGCAGCTGATCCTTCAACCACCAGCACACCTGGCAGTAGGATGAAAGGTTGCGCAAAGCCAATCGTCACATTCTTAATGGATAATAGGTGTTTAGTCATCTAATGGACTTTATAACAAGAGGTGAAATTATAGGATCAGTTTTAAGTCTGCACTGCTTACTGTCATTCATCATTAAGACAGTCTCCGGCTGCTTACAAGATTACGGTTTCTTCAGGGAGGCAAAAAAATATGTATCTTTCACGTCATTCATTCATGCCATAGATGGGGTATTTAATATGTTGTTCACAATATACAGTACTGCTACCACCAACCAGTTAATTAAAGAGGCAGAAAAGGATGTTTAAGATTGAATGAGGTCTTTAGATGATGCAATGGTTGAGATGCCCCTTGCTGTCTTATTCTTTGATCTGCAGGCAGAGACAGTCAGCCTTGCAGGGCCAGCAGTGATTGCCTCTAATGTGGCATGCTGCTGACTGAGTCCGTGTAAGGTTCCCTGTGGACCACTGCAGGCCACAACACTGGAGCACTGTGCCTTACCCTCCTCTTTATCCTTAGGCTCTCCATTACCTTTGAAAAATACCTCTGCAGTACCCCCTGGAAGATGTCATCTCACCAACCCTAATGTTAGATCCGTCATCAAGCGATGCATGAATCCCAATGCGATGCCAGCCTAAAGCTAAACTTTCAACAGATACTCTTTACCTATCCTACTGAAAATTGACAAATAAAGTGTGAAGCTATTAAATAACTGTATGATTAAAAATACACTTGCCAAAACCCCCCAGTGCATTCAGAGACCAGGTTGATACTTGATCAACAAGTGTTTCATAGTTATAAGTCACACTGTCTGAATCTAAAAAGTTGTCCGACAAATCTCTCCTAATGAAAAGCATCAGGAAAATGTGAAACTATTTAGTATTAGTATAATGGAAATTGATATTGAAAGGGAGGTGTAAAAGAGCAGAGAGTGGTCATGAGCTGTAAAGAATGCGATAGATTCCACAAAGCTGTTGGGAAAATGTCGGAACAATCCATTTCTAATGAAACGGAGAGTGAAGTGGAACGGTGAGGAATAGGAAAACCGTCATTTATAATACATACCAATTGAGGCTGGCAGGATATCCACTCAATTTCATTTTGCATCCCTCTGCAAGGCTCACATTTGTGAAGATCAAACCAATTTACTGAGCTTTTCAAAAATGAATCCGTTCAAATTCCTTGTCCAAGGTCAGAAGTAGCATAGGTCAAGGCTAAACACATTGGGTCTGTGTATAGGTGATGCTCTGGTTAGCAGGGCAATTTTCCCATGGGCTCAGATGATCTAGCCATCTATTTACAGTTAGGAGTGCAGAACGCTGTGTGTTCAGGTGGCCACATAATCCCTCCCAATGCCTTTTTCATCATAGCAAACAAATCTGCCTGCCAAGAGCTCTATACATGATCACATAGGGACCATTAGAGACCAGTTTAAACAAGGCTCAGCAATTAAACAATTGAACCGTTCTCAAAGTCCTTGAGCAAATGGCAGTAGACTAACCACTCACAATGTCAGTCATGTCTCTCTGGGTTTCTCCTGTCATTATCCTCTCTAGCCCCTGAAAACATTGAGATTTTGCAAACTTGTTTTGATCTGTATGCTTTGTCTACAAGTCAGACCAATACTGTTTCAAGATTGTAAGCAACAAAGCCTGTGCCACTTCAGAAGAGCCCACTCTTCAACCATCAATTTTCCTTCATGTGAAGTAATTGTGTCCAAAGAATTGGCAGTAACAACCAGCAGGATTTTGAGAACCAGAATCGATTATCTTTCCTAAAAGCTGCAGATAACTGTCTTTCTTTTTTTAAGGTAGGTTTTTGGGGCATTTCTTTCTTTAGTAGCTTTACAGTGACACGAAAATTAATGGAGAGTATGACATGCAGCAAATGGCCTTTGCCAGATTCAAACCCAGGGAGCTGCGGTAAGGCCTCAGCCTACATGATGTGCCCACTTATTCAATGAGCCATTAGGGCACCTCACAATTGCTGCCATTATAAAGGCATGAAATCCTTTTCTTTAGAATTCAAATGTAACTTTGTAGTTCCCTCCATGAGAGGAAAGACAGTGGACGCTTTCTGGCATCCAGACTGAAGGTAACCTGAGGGCAGCACAGAGATATGGCCACATTGTTTGATGATACACAAGGGCCTTGGGTTGATTAATGCTGACACTTTCCTTCTCACTTTTCAAAAAGAGAAAAAGGTCATGGAAGTGGACTGTGATAAAAGGAGGGATACCAAGAACGAGGTGAATGTGTTCAGTCCTCATTGATAATCATGATGCGACTTGCTGATGATTAACTTATGATGGACATGAGGTCTCGGAGGAGGCGTTAGCGAGGATGAGATGTACCTCCGGCTAAATCGCTCGGACAGATATGAGTTTATGAGATACCGGGTTACTTATGGGTATATACTTAAAATGGATTTCTTTGGAAAGTTTCCCAGCCACAGGACTGCAGGAGATTGAGGAGCCGGCGTTGTAATGAAACAGGAAATGACAGGTGGCGGTAGCAGTCAGGTGACCTGGGCCTCCCCTCTCGGCCATGTCCTGTTTGTGTTATACTCCCTGTTTATCTCACCTCACAACAGGCCTAATTAACAGGGCCTTTCATGAGGGTCCAGGGGCTCTCCTGCAAGGTGTGGCGTATTAATACTCTAATACCAGCAACTTCAGTCCCTCAGACCCCAGCCAATTAATCCTAATATAATTAGAAAGTGGTGAAGTGCAAGGGGTCAGATATTTATATAAAAATCACAGGGTTTAGTCTCCCCTGCTCATTTCAACTCGCATACCAGCTCTATTAGACAGGAAATTTACAGATTAATCGTTTGCATCGATTCAAGGATATGTCCTCTGCTAAATGATGAAGCAGAAGGGGCAATTTGTTGAGCATTGGAATTATGCGGGGACAGGACAAGGTTGAAGGGAATGTATTGGCCCACTGAAACAGCTGTGGACATGCCACTGGCTGGGTCACATGCATTCACAAATATGTATTCATGGATGTCCTTTCAGCAAATTATCTGATTGCCTGATGAGACATTGATATCATCCAATCAAATTAAGATTTTTAGAACATTTGACACACTATCAATTGTAGTTCAACTGTCTAGGCTAAATCGAGAAGTCATGGGATTTTCATTGTAGAAATTCTTCACCCCAACTCTCAAACCAAAGCTTTTAGAACACACATTTTGAGTGATGTGATACCTTTAAGAAGTCTTGTAAAACTGCTTAAATACCTCTCTCAAGGTCATCAAAACAAAATGGTATGGTTCCACAAGAAACATTGAACAAACAGACTGTTTGATAAGAAACAGAAGAGATAGGTTGCAAGCGGGAGAATTAGCTGTAAATGTGAGGATAGTTTATTTTTTTGCTCACATTTCAGTCGACCAGTCTATAACAATGTTTAACATTTCACGAGAAAGAACATATCCTACAAATCCCTCTTTCAGAAATGTAGTTCACACATAGACCTGCATGGACTTACATTACGGCTGTGTTCTTAAACCACGGTAATTAGTGATTAGTAAACCCAGTCTGTCTCTTTGTTTAGCCTTTCATTCGATCAGACAGGTCAGAGTTCTGCACCAGCACCATCAGATGGCAAAACATACAACTTGTCAGCCCTTGTCTCAGCTCAGACTGGTGGCATTGACTGTTGGGTTGGACCCAGCCCTGCTGGGTGCTATGCTGTGAACCACTCTTCTCATTTACCCTATAATCTCTCATGCTCTCTCGCCATCTGTTCTTATGTTTGGGTGGCTCTAGTCATCCGCTGGGGCATTTATAGAAGCGCCTGTGTCTCTTGAGAATGGTTTCAGGGATTTTAGCTCTGACCCTTTCCTGGGCAGGGCAGAGAGCAGAGGGAGAGCTCTGGCATCTGTTTCCCCCTGCCTGGCCTTTCTCTCCAGAGGCGTTCTCTTGCTCTTACACCCACCCTGCTCGACTCTCTCCACGCCGTGCCTCTGCTGTCTCACACGTTGCCCCCACCTCCTGTTGATGTGTGTCCCTACAGCTCGGCATGGCTGCTGGCTGAGCCTCTCTTCTGCTCTCCCCTCCTGTTTCACATGTAACCCTGTCTTGTGTGGCGACCAGAGCTGCCACCTGCATCTGACTCTTGCAGACCCTCCACCCCCCCCCCCCCCCCCCCCATCCTCCCACTCACCGCCCATCCCCCCAAAGCCTCAGGTCCCACAAGTCATTTATCATGCTGTTTGGACAACTCTACTCCTCCCGCCCCCTCCCGTAGCAAAAGCATGATTTCCAATTAAACCTCCTAACTGTGAGGTTAAGAGCCAATTTCATGCACCTTACTCTTGATAAATAGGCAATGGACCCCTCTTTCTCTCAGTCTTCCTCTCTCTCTCTCTCTTTCTATCTTTCTTTTTCTTCTTTTTTTACATACACTGGCCAGATACTTTACTGTAACTGACTATTGACAGTACATTGAACAAAGTTTTCTATCACACATCAAATCTAAGCAATTCGACATATTTGGTTTTAGGGTAAACCAAATGTCTTTTATAGCTAAAAAGATTATATAAATATCTAAAACAAAAAACATGGTCAATCATCCTGCCTCAAACTATTTTGTAACATATAGTAATTCTCTAAACATGTTAAAAACATTATCCAAAGAAAATTGATTTTCTTTCTAACTAGAAATGGGATGAACATTCATCAGGGCATTTGAGAAATTGCCACGCCTGAAGGCACTTTTAGACCAAGGATTAATTACCATCTTCAGTCCGGAAAAAGAAACATTGATCCAAGTTGGTGACAAAGGAGTTTGGATTAATGATATTAGGCGTCAAAGATTCATTAAGATTAACGGAGCCAGAAAAAAAAGGAACTTTGCATCTCTGACAGACAGACATACAAGGAAACCACTTCCAACTTGATTAGAACAATTCTAAGGGAACACAGCTCCCAGAAAGGCCATGAGATTCCTCAAGAATAGATAAGGCAAATGCAAACTGTTCAGAGGAGGAAGAGGAATTGTAAAATGTATCGAGCTGTACCCAATAGTTGTGTATACAGTGAGGAGTGTTGATTTTATCTGAAAGGCTCTCAACATTTGATTGGAAGCTCATTTATAAAAAAAAAAACGTTAATTATTGGTGATGGCAAAAAAATATACCATTGCATGCCAGGCACAGAAGTTATACCTACTACTGTATCAATACACAATATCTAACACCAGAAGTTACAGTGAGGCCCTTATTTTAAACATTAGATTTAAGTAACTTTTGGTAGGTAGTGAAGCATTAGCCAAGAGATGGATTCTCCACTGTGACACTGTGAAAACACAAACATACATACTTTAAGAGACGGGATAATTCTTCAATGTTATATGGCAAACGTAATTACAGCCATTATAATTTATATTGCCATTTGTGATTAAGTATTCTGTTGTCTTCAATGTGTGGCACAGGGGCTTAAGATCGAGTGTGTATGTATAATTGTTTCTCTGAAATAATCTATTGCTGTCAGTGTGAAATCAATGAAGATTCAAAAGATTAATTCTTACCCTTTTAAATTATATTTACTCTTTATCCTAGCCACCACATTCATTGATCCTAAATCAGTAATGTCTGCTGGTTAGCTTGCAGACATCTTTTCGTCAAAATTATTTGCTGCACAAATTGTTTTCTAGAGTTGACAGGTTGTGTAAATTGAAATAGTCTAATAGAGTGTTTACAATGTGTGGCCTTTCATCTTGAGTCGGAATGCCACAATTTCACGTTATGAAAGTGGTATGAGAAAACGCTTTGTTATCACACTTGTGAACTACAGACTGTTTGGAGCAAAACTATACATTACATCTAGATCCCAGACAGAGCTTTCAGTTTCCTCCCATGATAGAGAGCTGAAGGCTCATGCTACGCTGTACTGTAGTTGCTGGTGAAGAATGGCAGGTAAGGTGATTTTCAAAGGCTTTCGGAAACTTCAAACCCCAGGACAGGAATAGCAGGCTAGGATTTCAGAGGATTTTAGGATCAAATAGATACAGTAGGATCAACTAGAATTATCCATTTCCTCTAAGTGCAGTGGGGAGAGAGAAAAATTCATGTCCAGGTGAATTTCACACAGAATGTGTTGTGTTCCCTGCTTTAGTTTTCTTTATTGTATGACTTTTGTATTGGTGATATAACATCTTTTGCTGAATTCAGTTTTAACATTATGCATGTCATCTTATACTGAAGTTTAAACAGACTGTTTCCTAAATCTTACCTAGCAAATGGCCAGGATATTTTGGTTTTGGTGAAGTCTTTCCTCAATCTTCTTAAAGTACATACTGCAGTCTGACCATGGTATCTGAGTCACAAGGCCATTCATTCTCCTTCAGAACAGATAGATATCCTTAAAGCTTTTGATCACACTTCTGCATGGCACAGGGAAGTTGGCAACGATGTTTCTTACAAATGCCTTCCAAAATGGAGAACAGCTCTGGTCACACAAAGCAAGATAGCTGAATGCACAAGAGTATAATGTCTGAATATAAGGCAGAGAGCTTTGTGTCTAGCTTCAACAGGCAGATGAAAGCATTTCCTGTGAAATTGTGTCATGTCTTGCACCATAACTATGCATGAATAGACACAGACTCCCTTTGGGCATCTTCCCACACCAAGTCTCAGGTTCAGTTTGGATAGGAGGTTGGTGTTGGTGCATTGTGAGACTGTTTAAACATGGGGCTGTCCAACCTCGGGCATTAGGCAACCTGTGGTTGCCTAATGCCCGATTGAGCCCTATGATCTGGCCTAATGATTGTTTTTGTGGTCTGGTACTTGGATTTCACCAGGTGCATGGCAAGATCTTGGTTAAAATGATAACAGAACTGGCTATGGGGCTTACGTTGGCAGTTTGCGGGTCCAATTGAATTTTATCTCTGCGGCCAGCTATTTGCAGATCATTACACAGAGAGTGCAAGACACGAGTGCTGCTTTGGCCTTGTGCTGGTTTGTTTGCTCATTCATTTATTTATGTTATTCAAATCTCCAAACCGTGGCTGTTCATTTGGGAGGCTAACAAACTGGTTCAAGGTTGTTACTGTGGGACAGAGAAAAAGAGAGAGAGTAAGAGTGAGCGAGAGGGAGAGAGAGGGTGAGAAATAGAAAGAGAGAGCAACGCTAGCAGTGCCAGCCTGCTTCATTTCCGAGCTGGCAGGTTCTTCTCCACATCCACACCATGTTGCCATCATATAAAATGTTAATTTGTGAAGTGTAACGTTGTGGGCAGAGGGCTGGGAGGATGCCAACACATGCACAGGCCCAGAGCTTTGGACCGTTGGGGATGAAGGGAGAAAATGGCCAGCACCAATGAACTGAAGAGAAGCACCACGGTAGGATTAGCTTCCTAGATCCAGCTGCCTCTGCTAGGGGAAACACTCAGCACAGCCTTTATGTAGCATTCTTTGAGTTAGCAATGATTCTAGAATAACTATGGAGATAAATCTGACTATTCACATGAACATAGACTTAATTGAATGTGCTGTATTTGTCTTCTATGAAAGAAAGAAAGTTTGGAATTTGGCAGCAACACGCTGTTATACACAATTGGTTGATTTAAACAACCCAGACATGGAATGGACATCCAGTGGACAGAAAATAACCAATGATAGTACAATTTGATGTTCTCCCTAAAAGGAAACATACATACTATGTGAAAACACATTACGTAATCTGAAAGCCCTTTGATAAGATGATGAAAATGTAATGTGGCTGCCCTGGAGTCTGCATCAGCGAATTGATATCTTTACCACTAAGTGTCACTATTGTGCCACTTACAGTAAGCAACTGCAGTTAGAAAGCTCTTTCGTTAGGGCATGATGGATGGAGAGTGAGGAGAATGGAAGTGGTGGTGTAGGTGGAAGAGGAGAGATAGATTGGTGGAGAGTGGAAGAGAGTACGCTGTGGTCTAGAGACAGAGAAAGTAGATGAGAAAGAGAGAGAGAGAGACGTGTCTGTGAGAGAGGAGACAGAGAGAGAGAGAGAGAGAGAGAGAGGTGTGTCTGTGAGAGAAGGAGACAGAGAGAGAGAGAGAGAGAGAGAGAGAGAGAGAGAGAGAGAGAGAGAGAGAGAGAGAGAGAGAAGGTGTGTCTGTGAGAGAAGGAGACAGAGAGAGAGAAGGTGTGTCTGTGAGAGAAGGAGACAGAGAGAGAGAGAGAGAGAGAGAGAGAGAGATTGACCCCAACCCCACCCCCATTCTCTCTCTCCCTGAGTTCTCCATGGCCCAGAAACAAGGTGGTTCCATCTAATTGCTCTAATGGCTTCTCATCCTCATTAGGCCCTTGACCTTGGCAGTGAATGATAAGAGTAGGGCATCGTGGATTAGCGGAGGCCCCCTAGGTCTCCTCCTCCAGTCCCATGATGAGCACACGCCCCTCATTGAATTCACTTAGCCCAGACCTACAGGCTGTTACCAATCTGAATGTGCAGAACTTGTGACGTATTTACCTGCCTTTATGGCATTTGCTTGGTCTTTTTTATGTTGCATGCTGGTAAGCCACAGTAACCTACATTAAACATCATGGGAGTCGCTGTGGAAAATAGAGAGTGTTAAATTACGCATCTCCAAGAAGCTTTTAAAACTGTCAGAGCACTAGTGGATTTCCCTGTGGCCTGCACGTGAGCTTAATTGTTTAGTAAATGATAAATCGACATGTTGATGAAATGATCATTTCATGCTACAGTACAATATATGCTGTGAAGCCAACTGTTAGCAAAAACTAACACTGAGCTGTTAAAACATGCTTCCAGATAAATCCACTAACAACCATCAGACTGGTTAATACTGCATACCGTACAGAAAATACAAATGAAATACACTAGTCACTGATATACTATTAGTAAATAAGGATTTTTGAATATAAAACATCCTGAAATGACATTTTCTGTCATCATGAAATATGGTGAATGCTAAATTATGTTTTCTGTTACGGCTCCATGGCAACTCCTCTCACCCCTCGGTGTTTGATTGATTTATGGTCTGCCCTCCTCAAGGCTCAAGCTGGTTGCCTGTTTGTTGCCATTATTACATAGACTTAGGTCAAGACAAGGCTGAATTTAAATCGTCTTTGGAGACAGCTCCTTCATGAGAAACACTTTAGCGCCCTGCTCTTTAGGAAAGGCTTTGCACTACAACCCAGAATATTGCAATGAAAGCAACAACTGTAAACGTAAACAGATATCCTGATCGATGCAAATGCAAACTCCATGTGAAGGTGATGGAATTAACCATTTCACATCAGTATATAGAATTGGTGTCTTTACTGTATATACCAAGACTACACAGCCAAGCTCAATTATATGTAGCAAGATGACAGTTTCCATTCCCTGCTGTGATAGTTCAACAAGCTCTCAGCCAGGCTGTATGATTGGAGGGTATAATAGAGGGCAACGGTTGAATGGGAGAGACAAAATTACTAGTGGGTAAACCTTTTAGTATATGTGTGTATCTGAAATGAAAAGTAGTTATGAGATGAAAGGTCAAGAAAAGCACAACGTGACACTTGCCTATGCCTACACTAGGGGAATAGGCAAATGGCTTCAACAAAAGACCCACCATCACTCAGAAATGTACATGAAGCTTTAAATATAGGAAAGATACAATGTTTTGCAGAAGGGAGAGAGAGAAAGAGAGAAAAACTGGAACCAAACTAGAGTATAGGAAGAGGCAGAAGCAGAGGTCCCTCTGAAGGTACAAAGGTAAGAAAGACATTCATAGTTGGCATTGACAAACCTGCTCAGTCAGGGATTCATGTGATCATGGGATTCAATAAGCTCATAATTGGGTGCACTGTGCATGTGTGTCCATCCATCCATCCACTAATTCATAACATTTTGAAGATCACTAAAATATTTTGTCGGTTGTGAACAATAGTATTTTGAACAATATGCAAGCAGGAGTCTCAATATCAATATCATATGGTCTAAACTACCCGCTAAAAAGTATTATTTTTTTAAATATGTGATGAAAATATATTAAGAGGCATGCTCATTTGTGTATCAAATACTATCAAAATGCTGGATTAGCGGCACTAGTTTGCGAGCCCATTTGGGACTGAAGCAAGATGCTTCGACAAACAGGAACAATACTGCCTCATCTCATTACATCAACAGAGGACAACAATGTCTGACTAAATCACATCATTACACCAATGAACACCGTTGAAAGGAGAAGATACAAATACAAATAAACAGGAAGCCTAATTTCCAACATGATGATTTTAGTAACCTCTGTGCATAACCTCATCAATGTTTGATGACATCAAACCACGAACCATGAAGACCTATCCCTTTTCAAATAGATTCTAAAACAGTATGTTATTATGGTTTAGAAATGCTGGAAATTGGTTCAGTAGGAATATCAACAAAAGACACAAAAGAAATCTCCCAGAGATAATGCATTTCTCTCATTGTCATATAACAATTCCTGCTGCAACAATATGATCTTTCCATTCGAGTTGATAGAGAAGTGATAATCATGAATTTATTACCAATCTCTTTGCTGTTTAAATAATGAAGGAAACAAAAATATTACTTTTGGAATGTTTCGGAATGATTCAAGCTGAATCAGAGAATTACCTCACAAAGATGAGGCAATTCAAAATCTTACATTTTACAACCTGGGGAAACATACACAGTATTTAACCTCTCTGGGAGATGACTGTTGCTTCACTTTTCTTTTTCATGCAAACATGGTCTCTTACAATGCTGACGAGACATCAAATAAACTTCCTCATCTGCTTTAATAAGGTTAACCTTTTGCAACCCAGCTGAAGAGTGGAATATTAATGAGCAGGAAGAATGCTCACAGACAGTAAACAGGCCTCTAAAGTCTGAATCTTCGCCATTCACACAAGCATGAATGCACACACATATACACACATACATACACAAAAACAAATCAGTATAAATCCTTGATTAGTTGAGCAGAATCTAATGATGTTCAGTTACTGGGGAGAGATGGCGAAAGGCACGGTATAGGCCATCACAGGACAAGGCTGGGTGCTGGGGGCTGCGGTCTGTGTGGCCTGGGGGCTGGGTGGGTCTTCGTTTATATACTCTGACAGAAACCATTTCCAGCACTGCCAAATGGAAAAGAAACACCCTTCAGACTGAGAGGCAACTTGGAGGGGCACCAAGTCAGGACGTAAAGAAGGCAGAGGTAGTGAGGGACAACAGAGGTCTGTGGAGGCTTTGGGAATGCTACCAGTGAAACACTAACCAAAACAAGGCTTACTGATTGCTACTATCCATTTGTGGAGCTGTTGGAGGTCTGTCTCAAAGCTATGCGCTACAACCTCTGCTCTGCTGTATGACACTCTTGTTGAATTATTGGCTGCGTGAACAAAGGGTTATTATGTGGGAAACATACAGATCGGCTGCAATGTTTTTCCGCAATCCAAAAATGCACTTTCAAGCGCACAGGATGACTCACTGGCCTCCTCAACAGCTAGTCTTCTCATCATTATGTAAGAGGATGTAGGTAAAACCTGGTTGTTGGACCAGACTTCTAAATAGCCTACTGCTCTGTACTAAAAACCATGCTCACACATATTTCAAGAGAGAGTGGATGAATAACCATGTTGATATTGTTTATGTGGCAAGTGTGTAAACAACATCAGCCGCAAAAAAGGGGTCAAGTCAGCTTGTTAACAAAGGAAATGAGGATTTCCTTCCAAAGCCCATCTGAAACGCAGCCAGATTTTGAAAGTGAAAGCTTGTGTTCTACCATCATCCATGCATATCTATGAACACCCACCAAGACCATGTTAGTGACTGAATGCTAATGGATGGTGCTGTGTGACATAAATATTGCCTGAATCAATAAGCCACTAACACACCCAGAAAGACACACAGGAGAAATGGGAGTGGAAATTGCTCATTGGCGTCACAGACAAGATGCAGCATAGCAGCTATCACAACCTTTTAAATCATTTGGTGCGTACAGAACTGCAGATCATGGTAACATAGAATATTCAAGAGGTCAGTAAAAACTGCACAACCATGCCTCTTTCAGACATGATATTCGCTGAAGGACTGTCACTTGATCTTGGGAGAAAAAAATGACAGGATGTCTAAATTAGAAAAAGTATTGGGGTTATGCTTGGATAACTGGCATGCTGTACTACAGTACAGCCCACTTTTGACAACAATTCAGAAAACAAGGATAGAGTTTAAGGAGAACATACACAATCTTTGAAGATGAAATACAAGCAGCAAACATCAAATGTACAATCATAAATAGAGAAAGAAATACAGTATGGCAGGAACAATAGGTTATTGCCTACATTCCTAGCCAAGCTACATACATTTAACACGGACATGATTCATGTTAAGAGAATGATTCCTCCCTAGTGCTCTAAAATATGAGATAAAACATTATGCAAATGCAGCAGTCTTTCCCTTGAGCAAGGTTCTCTAACCTTGACAGCTTCTCCAAGAACCCTCTCACACTCCTGTTTCATCTCCTATGGGAGAGTCTCCATTCAAAAGACTGGACTGGGGGAAAAAGACACAAACAAATAAATGAATCACAATGCTATTATAACACTCAGTGGATGGCAAACATCAGTGACCTAGATTCTCTTGGTGTTCTGAGAGGATGAATGGACCAGTCAGGCTTTAATTCCCAGTTTAATTACAGCACACACAACCGAACCTTCCAGAATGCCCCAGTGAGAATATGGTGGGTGACTATTGTTTGGACTGCCTTCTCACTAGTGCCTTAAAATTCCTCAATGAGTGTCTAAGTCACAGAGAGCGAGCTTATCATTCACAGTGATCTTGTGGGTGCCATTGGCCTGACAGGTTTCTACATGGAGAGGGTGGAATTTAATAAAAGGTTTCTCTTCGCTCTTCATTTCCATTTTTATAACAAGTTGTCAGCTTTGCCCCATGTAATGAGGGTTTTCCTTTATACAAAAGAACAGGGAGATTAGAGAATCACAGGACAGGATTATAAAAACCTGAGACCACAAAGGCAGCCAATCACTTCTAGAAAATCCCTCGATATCTTCAGGCTTTCATTTGAAATTTCCTTGTTTACTCCTGTGCCCAACCTGTTTCTCTCTCTTTTGTTCCTCTCTCACTGTCTCTTCCTCTCATTCTCTCACTTTTTCTTGCTCTCACTCCCTCTGTCTCTCTTTCTCTTTCTCCCCTCTAATTCTAATTTTTTTCCCTCACTCTCTGTCACTCATGTACACACTTACTCAGTGATCTCTGTTACTCTTAGTAAGAGAGAATGCCCAAATGATTGTAAAAATGTTGTAACCATTTAATATTGAAAAAAGAACAACCTCTACAGCAAAATCCTCATCTGGAATTGCTATGAATATCTGTATTATTATTGTGTATCCGTGTGCTCTAGTGTTACTACGTAATAATTGATACTGTATACACTTTATGACATATCCTATTGTACAAATGTTGTAACCTGGTCAATGGCTTGGAAAGTCAACACAGTGTTGCACTGGTACCAAGGTCGTTGAGCAAAAAGTAGCCAGAGCACTGATAGGAAAATGAAAGATTGTCTGGAGAGAAATATTATCCAAGAAGAATGGATTACCAGACAACAACTGGGTTCCAGGACTGCATAACCCAACCGATGAGTAAGACAATATCAGGCCAATTCCAGTTCAAAATTAAACTGCCCACTTGTACGTTTTTCCTGAAAAAAATACAATCTCAGAGGACAAGCCTTGAGAAAAGGTCACAGATAAGACTCACCAGTCAATTGATACATGTTGAATGGCATTCTGTTCTGTGTGCTAGGTCACTGTATTGTGGTGGTAATCTTTTGTTTCAGCCTTTCTTCTATAAATGGGATTTGGAAGGAAAAAAAGCAAATTTGCTCTGGCAACAGCAAGCATGCAAACTCCATCTTCATGATAATGAATTTTTGGAGAGTAGCACAGTGAAATATTGTCATACTTGAACTGAATGTTGAAGATTATTTAGAAAGAGAAGAACAGATCTCGATAAGAACAAAGATTTATATGCCGGGGTAAAATAATTGAGTCAAATGAGGTATTTTGTCATTAATTTAGTTATCACATTTGAGTGATTTTGTGCAAAATCTGCTACCACTATTTCGACTTTGTTGAGGTGCCTCCCTCTTTATTTGACACAAAGTGTGATTGGGGAGCTGCTGGAGCAGAGCCTGGGAGTACTGTAGGTGACAGGGAGGAAGACCTACTCTGGAAGAAGAATGGAGCCTAGAAGATGATGATGGAGGAGGAAGAGTTGCTCTGGAGCAAAGCCTAGGATAGTAGGTGACAGGGAGGAAGAGTCAGCCTGGGCCTTTAGGGTGGAACAGAGCCTGCGTGAGGATACGGTGGGAAGGGAGAGCTACTCTGGATCGAGGCCTCTGTGTGATTCACAGCAGGCCCATCATCTCGACAGGAAAGCATCATAGAAAACCAATCACTTTGTAAATGAGATCAGTGGGAGGCTAATAATATCCGCTCCAGTGTCAGTGTTTTAGAGCGTCAAACACCCCAGGCATCCACAAACTTCTGTCATCTACTTCCAGTAAACAGAAGAAAGCATGAACAGTCTTTGCTCCATGGCAGCTTTTCCTTTTTGTTTTAAAGCCAACCATGGCACATTCATGATGTATGACAACAACGAATCCAATCAAAACATATCTGGGATTCCTTTTCGTCTCCATAATTACAATAGATTGCACAATAAATAATTACACAGAACTGGTATTAGTAGTCAATATGCAAGATGAAAAACGAGATCCCAGTTAATCAGTTTGATGGATTTTACAGCTGAACTTTATTTTTCTTTTACAAGGAAGTCTGTGAGTGTCCTTTAAACAAAAAGCGCTTGTGGCATTTTGTCCTTTAAAAGGAAAGAAAAGTGGCATAACTGATTGCATGCTTTCACCCACTCTGTCACAGGCACATATCAGTCAATTGCCATTGAATTAAGAAAAAAATAAGACTTTGGTAGGGTAGGTAATGAGAAATCAATGCTGGATGTATGTTTCATTTATCCCTATTTGTTACAGTTATAAAAGACACACACTGACATAGGAATAGAAATAGGGTTTAGCCTACACTATTAATTAATTTTGGGATGACTTTATACAGGTCTGACACTTGTCTTGATTTGTGACGATGCGTTAGTCAAGGCCGTCACAGACAGTTCTCTCTCAGGCTGTGTGATTCTGTCCCTGAGTCTGTGTCAACATGCACATATCTACAAGGCTGTCTTGGTTCAAATCAAAGGACTGAGTGGGTGGAGGAGGGTGCAGTGGAGCATTGTTGAACACATTGGTATTCACAGAAGCAAGAATGAGGGAGGAATCAGAGGTAAAATAAAAGGTAACTGTCATGTGCACACTATTCAACAGCCTACGGGTATACATTTTGCTCAATGGCTCAATGACTGTTGATATATAGTTGTTTTGCTCATATATCTATATATCTATATATATATATAGATTAACAGTACTTATAAGAAAAACTACTGTTAATCTGTATTTTAAATACAGTATTTCATATGGACAAGAGATTTATTGATTATTTTATTTTTAGTAGGTCAATTGAAAACATTAAGATGCAAATGGCCTCTTGAGGCTCATGGGATGATCGGTGTTCAGTAGGTAAGAATATATGATTGCAGTTTGAATGGCATATCCTGTCATTATCATCCTTTTGCAAAGTGAAACTGAAACGTGAATTCATTTTTAATGTCAAGAATGGATGTGTAGAATTTAATTGACTACCTTACATTATAAAAACCATTAATAGTTTCTTGGCATATAGTTAGAAAAGGTCATCATACTGCTTGAATGTGTAGCTGAATGACAACCGATAAAGGTTCCTCTTACCTTTCCCTTTCTCTGTTTCCTTCAGCCTATTTTCTGAAGAACAAAGGTTTGCATTCTGAAGAACAACAAATTCCTTGTGTTGTCATAAGGGTAGTAAATGACCCACAGCTGGGTTTAACATCAGAGAAAGCCCTCTTCATGATCTTTTCTGAACTTTGTTCATTATTTCCATAGAAGATGTACACCACCAGAATTGTCTCAGGGTAATTTTGTATATGGCAGTCATATAAAAATACTTTACACACCACAAAAAAACACAAAGACACACACACACATACAATATTAAAAGCAATCTTTCTGCATTGTGAAGAGGGTAAACCCCCAAGTTTGTGAAAGGCAGTTTCTTCATGCAAAATACATTTGGGGTTCAAAATTCAATCAATGTGCTTTATTTGAGGGTTTAGGGATTTAAGTGTTTCATGAAGGTGGGTTATTTTATTTTTTTCAGACAAGGGGAGTATACAGAATGTTAACTCTACATAAGGGTTGAGTGACAAAGTTTGGAGAAGAATACGTTTAACGATGACTAAATCAGTATAAAATAAAATGAAGTCAGATCAGATGACAATTGCAATTCTGTGGGATTGTGGGTCAGTAATGTCATAGCCAAAACACAAGCCTACCCACTGCTAAGGAAGAGATGATGATGACAGGGGCCAATGGGCTCTCTGAACGCTTGTACCT
The DNA here is from genome assembly GCF_038355195.1 of Osmerus mordax. Classification (NCBI taxonomy): domain Eukaryota; kingdom Metazoa; phylum Chordata; class Actinopteri; order Osmeriformes; family Osmeridae; genus Osmerus; species Osmerus mordax. The sequence goes on from NC_090060.1 coordinate 12,025,096, forward strand.
GGAGCTCCACGTTATAGCTAACCAGCTGAGCAATTCCAAACCTAATCAACACAGGAAATTTATTTCAGCCTGATCTAAGTCCATTATCAGCATGGAGCTAACAGCATCTGTTTTCTTGTAATGAAAATCTTAATTACACACATTAATTATGGCGAAAAGAATGCTGACGAGAAATTATATATAAGCCATTATCATCAAAATCAATTGAGCCATAAGATCCATAATGCACTTTGCACAACACGAACACTTCAATTGGACTGTGCAGCATGTGCTCCAGTTCATTTCTACATGAACCTCAGTTATGGACAGGACCCCATGGAACAGTCAACGAGACGAGGCAGTAGCCTTGTGAAGAGACAGGTTCAGCCAAGAGACGGGTGCTGCACAAACATCACTTTGTTTCTATCAGTCCTCACCTTAGCCTATGATGGGATTTTTATCAGGGTGCCTGAGGGAGGTATCTGTTTGAATAGAACCCAGACAGGTCCAGAGAGTCTGTTATAACCCTCACCTGGCTCCACAAAAACTATCAATCTCAGCAAGTTTCTCTGTTTACATGTAGGACAACACAACAGTCAGGAGTTGCAGCTCTTTGGGTGCAGTCAGACTGACTGAAATGCTTCTGCGCCTCCTCTGCTCATCTCATGGATGATTCTAATCAAGCTTGGTGGTAAATGTGCTGCCAGCATGAGGAGGATCTCCCCGGACATGTTGGGTAAAGGGCTCATCTATGATGGCCTACCAGTTATTACATTGAACATTGCTCCCTTGATTGCAATCACAGGGCCTGACTTTGTCTCCCAGGCCTCTTCAAAGCCATGGAGATCTTTATGATTCCCTGCCCCGGTTTCTTTGCAAACTGTCAGATGCATTTAGTCTGCCTGATTCCACACTCTGAGTAAACTGCCATTCCAATTCATTTGCCATAGAGAGGGAAGATTACTGGGTTTTGACAATGTAGCCCTGATGAGATGGCTATAGGTTCTAGGAAGTCATTCTTTGATCTTGTCCATGTTCGCACAGAAATCCTCGAAACAAACTATAGCATATAACAATTTACGTCACATTTAATTTTGTTTCTATATCAATACCATATATGGATGTTATTATATTTTGAAGACTGTGAAGCAATCCTACGGTAACTCCAACAACTCAATATTAAGTCGGATTCAGATGTTTTCTGGAAGTGTTTTGGTCACCTTGAATGCTAACATATGCTTTAAAATAAGAGAGGAAAGGCATGGTGGACCACGTGTGTGAATGGATTTAGTTGTATAAGAAAGCAAACATACTTTTAAAAGATTGGTGATGTTGCAATGTACTGTATAATGCATTGTCATTACAGCAGATGTAGAAGTAATCTGTTCTTGCCAAAATTCTATATACAGCTGAATCACAACACTAGTTCCATTGGTCGTTTACAATACAGCACTCATTTTCATTGTGTTTATGGCTCAGAACACAGCTTTCAGAACACAGCTTTCAGAACCTTCCCATCTTCATATTATCCAGCCTGCCTTTTTTGTTTGATATCATCATATGCTGTAACTGAAAGACAGCTCAACAAAAAACACGAGGCATATTATGCAAGGCCTTCCTTGCATGTATGAACAAGGCATTCCTTCTGTATACAGTGTATCTCTGTACCTCCAAACAAAATCACCAATATAGTAGGGGACTGACACTTCCATAGAAAGAGCCCTACAGCAGTGATACAATGCATTGGTTAGCTTTGCAGATCTCACAGGACAAAGGTATCCATTCAGTAACAACATTTCAACATAACTGAACCGGGAAAAGGATGTTACCCCTTCATCCTCCTCATTATAGTAAAGAATTCCACAGCATCCGCTAATGAGCCTATCTCACTAATGCTCTCACTGGATTTAAAAGGACCTGACGCATTTTATATGCCTCTCATTCCACACTCGCAACATTACAGAGCCATAAATGTGATCTCACACTACAAACTGGTTTTCAGTAGGAAGCAGAAAGAAAAACTTTACAACCTTTATCCTGTAGGAGTTGTTGCTTCCTCTGCGCATAGTGGCAAGAATAACATGTCACAAATAAAAGGCTTTGGTACATTTCTCCTAGCCTAATTGCTGCAGTTTGTTCACAGCTGGGGAGATACAGAAGGAGGCAGACTACTACTTTTAGAACACTCTAGGCTACCACTCCACATCATTATGTGAAGGTATGCAAACTACTTTCCAAGTCTATGATTAATAATTCTACGGAGGGAGTAAAGCTTTTACAAAACTGCACATGAATTAGATACAGTAAATTTACATGAAGGTGAGACAAACTGTATATGTCTTCATTCTGGGTGTATCATTGGTTAGGTTCATTATGCTAATGTTACCCAATGAGAAAACACAGAGGGAAGTACAGGAGCACACTTCATACTTTGTAATTATACCAACAGTGAGAAATGAATGTCTTTTCACTTTATTTCAGATCAGAAAGAAACGACTTCCACAATGTGTCAGAAAAAGTAACCATGCATTTTTTCAATTTTCCCAATTATTTCTGAAGTAAGATGGACTAATTTGCTTGTTGCTTAGGCTACTCTTTTTTTCTCTGTTGCTATTTTGATTCCAGTCCCATCTGGCTCCTCTTCACAACAATATCGCCCAATGAACTTTCATTTCCTCTGTTGTTAAATAGAAATGAGACTGCCCTCTATCACAGGTGCAAGTCACACCTAATTGACTCGTGTCCACATCTCACCATGCCTTGTACACCTGGTCTCATTTTAGTATGCGTATCATCAACAAGCATCATTCCTTTTCGAAGGAACAGCAGATTTGACAGTTAACTGTTTAAGTGTCTTATCAAACTAAAGTGACTGTTTGGTTGGTTGTAAATTACTTTTAATCTGATATTTTAGACTTTTTCTAAGACGTCTGAATTGTGTGCTCATTTGTTCTTGTACGCTCAATCTATTGATCATACCACATAAACAACCTCAACATACTTCACCTCTAGAAATGTATATATCTCAGATGGATTTTCCTGATGTCAATGTGTCAGTGTGATTTACATGAATCGGTTTGCTGAAGAGTGGAAAGGTTGTCTGAAGCTCTGCATTGGCAAAAATAAAATGATTCTGTGCAGGGGTCTAATTTGCTTTCCAATGAGCTGGAAATCTAATGACCTATAAATGAGAGGGAGGGAAAAAAGACACGTTCTTTTTCGATTGCCTATCTGTATATCCTTGGTCTCCAAAATGAACTTCAATTTCATCTGTCGCTTGACAGAATTTAAATTGGGTTCAAAAAATAAATAATTCTGTCGAAGTTATTTCAACTGCATTTTTCATCATCCTCTTGTCTCCTAGCTGATTCAATCACGTGAAGAGTGTCTGGTTTTAACTTACCCAACAAACTTTTTATAGGACCTCTATCTAGTAAGAAATCGATAGGTGCATCTGTGTAGCATACCACAGACATGGTCCCTTCAGCATTCAAGTGTTACCAATTACCAATGTACAGTACTCATTAGAGAACTTGTAGCATCAAAGAAAAATATATTTTCCTGGAAGAAACACTGCCTGCCATTGCTGATCAGAATCACACGTTATATTTTTCACTGATCTCAAAAATGCTCCAAGTGTCAAGAACCTCATGTTCTTCCAAACTGCAACACAGGTTGTTTAGGGAGGTATCATGATCTAAATCTTAATTACGTGATGTTAAATCTTTCTGACATTTACATTTATGCATTTAGCAGACGCTTTTATCCAAAGCGACTTCCAAGAGAGAGCTTTACAAAAGAGCATAGGTCACTGATCATAACAACGAGATAGCCCCAAACATTGCGAGCAGCCAAAACATGAAGCATACATTGTGGAAAACCAAATAAGTGCCAAAGGGAAGAACCATAAGAGCATGCAGTTAAACAAGTTACAATTGAACAACATGAAACTCCCCACAAGAGTGCAAGAGTGTACCTGTAGAAAAAACTATCAACAGTAAAAATATTTCACAGCGAGTACAAGAAATTGAAACCGTTACAACTAACCAACAAGAGCAACAAGTCTCTCAATACGAGTCATTGTGATCCTGTGAAACTAACATCAGGTCCAACCAAGTATTCCTAAGTGCCGTTGTACTCCCGGAACAAGTGCGTCTTGAGCCTTTTCTTGAAGGTGGGGAGACAGTCAGTGTCCCTGATGGAGGTGGGGAGTTCATTCCACCATTGGGGGGCCAGACAGGAAAAGAGCTTGTGTTGGGACCGGGCGCTCTTGAGCGGTGGGACCACCAGACGGTTGTCAGAAGAAGACCGTAGGTGGCGGGGGGCGGGTGTAAGGCTGGAGGAGAGACTTGATATAGTCGGGTGCAGATTCTTGAAATATCCAATTAAAAACCTTCATTCCAAAGGTGAGGAGCAAACTAGAGCCAAGAGAGAGGAAGAGAAGAGAAAGAGACCTGCTACTCCTGCCTTTGATCATCAGTGGTGCTAAGAATAGCAGGCTGATGCTCTCAAGAATAGTTTGAAGACCCAGTGGTGAATAGATTTGAATGGTCAGCTTTGGTTGTTTGCTCTATAGACTATTACTATTTGGCTATATGCTCTATAGACATAAAAAACATTGTCTACTCACGATACTATAACTTGGCTGGAAGGTCTTCAAGACGAGTCATCAATATGAGACGTCAAAGTATATTCTTTTCACAGCCAAATGCTATTTAGCATGCTTTTGTTGGACAGTTCTAGAAAATAAACTGGACAACTAGACAGCTTTTTGTATGACTGTGAAGAAGGTAAGAGTAACCACAGTACTGCATGTCAAAGTAAACATGCTATGACCTAAATATCCTTACAAACAACTCAAGAACAGAATCAGACATTGGCTACTAGCACTGGGACAGAAAAGGCCCTATTTAAATGTATCAGCCATGTTCCATTTCACTGCTCATAGAGTCAACCTCTGCCAGAAAGATTTAGTCTATCTCAAGAATGGTTAAATAATGGACACTCTACTAGACATTTAGGCAGTCCAGCCAGTGCAAAAAAAAGTATTCAGTAAATACTATGTGGAAGCAAGAGAAGTGCGTTCCTCGTCATTGAATCAATTTGTTTTCCCTTGACAACCATGCAGATTTCCTTGCAAACTCTAAAGTTTTTATAAGAAAATAGTCAATATGATTCAACATTCTCAGTATAAAATTTAGTTGGAACGCTACTACCACATTACTGCAATCTGTAATATGCTGAAAAATGCTCCCCATTGCTAGGAAAGTACATTCTGTCATTGGGAATAATTGCATAGCATTATAGCCTTTTCATCATGCTATCATACATGAAGGCAGGTTGTGCAAATCTGTGTATGCACCATGTACTATGTGTTGTTGGATTGCTACAAAGTACTTGATAAGACTCGACTCTTAAGGTCAGAATGATAAAACTGAGTTGAAACAATCAATTCATAGTCTGCGCTGATAAGAAAGAATTAAAAGCTTCTTTTCCGTCTTGAAACATATGGATACAGATATAAATGTGACACTTTATTTTCCAACATTCTAGTTAACATTCAGTCATTGTCTGAATGTGTTTCAATCAATAACCTTGACAGAACACTGCTTACAGAATGTAGTGTGGGGCTGAAATGCTCAATGTATTGATGATGGAGAGCGAGCAACATGACTGTAAGAGAAAAAGTCACAGTCACCTGGAATAAATTCTAAAGGTTTACTATTGATGAAATGTCTGATATTACAAGGCATCTCAACTCACTGCACTGTGGAGAGTTTTCCTGAACTTTAAAATGTCAATAGTATATAGTTTACAATGTAAATTACAATAATGTACATTATTGTATGTTATTGAAATTACTGACACAAGCAATGCAGTACAATACGAGCAACAGTATAGGTCCATCCTCACTGACTAGTTGCCCTGTTCACGGTGATGAGGGATGTGGAAAGGAAGTTTCATCTAGGCCATTTCTGGTCCTAAGCTTCTCCGCTCTATCCTGTTTTACTGGAAGTGTAGGTGTGGGTGGGCGTGAAATATGCTTTTGCTCCCTGGCAGGGTTTCTACCATGTTGTTGCCAAAAGAAGGGCCATGACTACAGAAACACTTGGCAAGAACCTACCAAACCCCTTGCAAAACTGTACAAACATAACATGAAGGGAAGCTGAGGCTTTGGCTACTGAATGTTGAAGACATTGAACCGATAATACAGTTATGGTGATGACATAGGATATCCTAAATGAGTCTTAATCTGCATAACCTATGTGGTTGATGAATCATTTCCATAAATCTGAATCTTCTTCTTACCAATCTCAACCACTAAATAGTATTTCAAATTTTACAGTAATGTATTCATTTAGCAGACATTTTGTAGATGATTTGCAGTCAAATATTTTACCACTGAACTATACCCTTCCACTGTTTGATTGAATCAATCGGCTATAATTTTACTTCTGGGATGAGGCAGCAGGCAAACGCATATATTTATGTGCAATTCACATTAATTCAAGTTCGATTAAAGTTTTCTTTTGCCATTATATGTTTCATTACAAAATAAACTGTATTGCTGTTAAATGAAACACCTCAGAGTTACAGGTGTAACCACTTGTAATTGATAGTAAAGGTTTAAGGGGAATATGAAGGTTAGGGATAGAATAACAAACTGCATAGATATTACAGTGTTCTTTGCTCACTCAAGGGCACACAACAAGGATCAAGAATGGGGACGTTTTATGTGAGTTTGATGACTGAAGCCAACCCAACCATTAATGTGCTCACCATAGAGAATAACAAATAACTTGGTCAGTGTTTAATAAGCAACTAACAACTTGGTCAGCATTTCACAAATGTGTCTGTATGCAGTATGTGATCAAGACTACTCCACATTATCTCACTGCGATTACATTTATGAGCAATAATTAAATGGTGGCGACAACTTGGTAAACAGTGACCAGATACAAATCATACTAATAATTCTTAAATAACCAGTAATAATATATAAAATCCTTTAAAGAATATGTATGTCTTTTTACCTTTGTCAAATATTAATGTCAGTGATAACAAAATAATAATGATCTTGTCCAGTTAACCACTTCTTTCTTAAACAATCTGACAACTGTTGGCAGAGGGAAAAGCTAACCGCTACAATGTGTTTAGGTTTCTGCACTAATACAGTTAAGACCCATATTCTATTCTCACTTCCCTCTGTTTGGCCACCATACATGGTTCAGATAACTCTGCATATCCCAGGTCCTTGTGGGGTCTTGGTGTCAGCTTTGGTTGGCGCTGGGAGTCTTTAAAACAAGCAGCATTGAAGGCTCTGAGTCTTGGGTTTGGATCTACTCTATCCTGCTAGGGACCTGTGGTGTCCACCACAGAGGAGACAAGCAAGGCTCCATAATCCTGCAGAGAGCCCCTCAGCATCTTTATGAGATATCCTAAAACTCTAGGGGCTCATTTCCATGCTCAAGTGCATGGAGGAGATTTGGCCTGCTTCACTGACTATTGTCTTGGCCAAGTCAGGCCCCTTCCAACCTCTCTAGGAAGGGATTTTCATTGAGATGGCCTTCTTATTAGAAGTGGGATAAACAAGAATCCAAATTGCACGTTTCACATGGGAGCCATCTCTGTGACTTGCTTTGCTTGTGATATACAGTGTGCAATTGTTCTGCTCCGCTTTACCCTCCACAGGTTTCTCATAACGTGTGCTCTGAGCTTCGTGTTCAAGCAGAGGCAATGATCTGAGAACATGAGCGAAGAAGGCGGCTAAATGATTTCCCATTACCATCACATTCAACAACAGATTTTTTGTTTGCACTGATAAACTGATGAAGATGGTGGGGAGAGATAACACCTTGTGCTATATTCTACTAGATTTAGCAGTTCATGGTTTTTTTACTGCACTGCACCCTACAGATTTCACGAGGCAACAGAGATTTGAAGAGAAGGTCTACAATGTATTGCTGAGGATTGAAATTCAGAATGCACAGAGATATCAAACAACACTGGGCTCACTCACGAAAAAATAGAAAATAATTCATTGATCAAAATAAATATATAAAAGGTATGCTCATAAATACTAAATCAAACGTGAAATTATTTATTTTTCTTGTCAGCGAGCTGGGGCAACACTATAGTTGCTGAGCTCTGTGACACTTTTTCAAAGTGTGATGAGCCATGTTGTTTGTAAGTCTTTTTCTTGTTTGTTAGAAAAAGAACTGTGCATACTTGCTTACAGAGCATACCGCAGGACTTCCACATAACTGCCATTATGGAAGTAGCCTATTTAGAGGAAATAAATGCTTGCCCAACCTGCACAAAATCTTTGCTTCCACTTTGAGGACGGTGAATGAAAGGTTACTGTACAATGTATCTTTAAAATGGCTAAATCACTAGTAAGATGACAATTGTATAGCAATAATGTTAAAGTAATAATATACTCTTTTGATATGTTGTTACGTAAGCTCAACACAAAAATGCTTACAGCAGATATACTGCATTTTTCAACCTACAGTAGTAATAGCAAAATTAGTGTTTGCAGTGATAGCTAAAATAAGCAAATCAAGTTTAAGCAGGTGACACTGCCCTCATGACATTCAGTTGGTAACCAAGACTGATGGTCATTGCAGCAGGTAGCAGCAATCAAATCAAACAAGCTGATGGAGCAGCCAATGTAAAAGATCAGTCTTGCACACGCATCCAAATACCGTGGTTGTGATGTCCGTCACAGCAACGCTGCAGCTAATAGTAAGGAAACTGCTTTAGCCTAAGTGTTTTTCTTTGCTCCCTCCACCACGACAGCCTCCGCTTTTGTTTTAGTTGTATTTTTCTGTCAAGAGAAATGATGGATGTTATGAGAGCTCTCTGTCATTACTTTATAGTCCTAATTGAAAGCTTGAAGCAGAATCATACCATCCGAAAACATATCCAATGACTAGCCTACTAAAAAACAATAGCTGCTGGAGTCTTCCGACTTAAGTATTAAGTCAAATTGTTTTTAAGTCAAATTGTCTTACGTAAAGTAAGAAAGTCGTGCAGTGTACTGTTGGATTCAGCCGAAGATTACAGACATGCTATTGAAGTAATACTTATGTGTTTGTCATTTGTATCCTAAGATAGGCTAATGTTGCCAAACATGACATACATAATAGCTACAAAGACCGCATTAACTACAATGGAATCATTTTCCACTTGAAAGTCAGATTTCAAAGTGAGTTTGTACCTTTGTAGAAGGCCTATAGAGAGGGCTCTCAAGACTCACTTATTTCAACCATGTCTCACGCTCTCAAGCAACACCTTGTATTACTCACGCATTTCAACCATTTCTCGCGCTGAGAAGTAAGGGATAAGTTTTCCGCTATATACAGACTTCTGCCGAGTTGATAGTTGTCTCGAGTTATACAGAGTTAAAAAACAACCAATCAGAAACATTACCCCCCCACCACACCACCCCTTCCTAAAGAGCAACACATACAACATTTTTATGTGGTATGGTTTTTCAAAGACCAATCTCTGTGGGTGGTTCAAAAGTCAGTGCCAATAGCTTAGGGCTTGTGCTGAGTTCTGGTCTGCATCCCATAAAAAAAACATGCTACCGTAGGCATATGTGTATTGAGACTTGATGCATAACGGCTAGTGCTAAGTAACCTCACAAATTGGGTTTTGCTTTGGAGAAGAGCTTTGGAGGAGTGAAAAGCCAAGCAAATTGGAGACTAGTCTGAATTACCAACTGCAGTCAACTGTAGATTACTCATATTTTTCAATCAAAGAGCATTCTGCTTCTCCAGCAGGTATGATTTAGCCTACTGTTATGTTTACAGATCATATGTCGTTTACAGCAATTCGGATCATATGTCCGAATTGCAGCACAGCCAGAATTGGCAATTTTCATTATCTATTTATTTGAGAATAGAAGGCATAAAAGTCCAAAGCAAAATACACAGGTCTACAGAAACGGACTGTAATGTTATTGAGCCAACATTGTTTTGACACTGGAGCAATGTGTAAAAGAGGGACAGGATAAGTTGCCTTGTCTTATCTTGACTATCCCAGTGCACAGCTGCTTGTAGGCTACGCCTCCTGAGATCCACACATCACTGTCGCAGTGCAGGAAGCTGTCTCTCCACTCCTCACATTGTGATGGTCCTCTGTTGGGCCATAGCATAGGTGCTCACTTGTCATCTGAAAACAAACTTCTAATGGAATTTTGACTGGAGGGTAGATGAAAGCGTTTATCTTCCAGACATTCCCTTTGCGATAACAAGAGAAGAGTTTTCAGAATGATTGAATATGATGTACCCCTTGACAATTTAATATGCAGGTATCTACAGTATTTTAACTGTAGGCATGCTGCAGTGCGTAATCCCAGGGAGATTGTTTTATTAAACTCGCTTCCTTTCTCCCTTACCAGGGAGATGCAGAACTGTTGAATAAGTAATGAGAGTTAAACTGCTGAGTGACACTGTTTTAGCCTCACCTGTCCATATCCTCAGTGTGCTCTGTATGGATAATTCCATTCATCAAAGTTCTCTACTGTCCTACATTTCTGTTGAATGGAGGTTAGCCAAGAAAGAGGCACAGCACAGCAGTGGCCATGCTCATCCAATTGGTTGGAATGAGAAAAAAAAAAAAAAAACATTAGATTAAGTAATAGACTGGGGCAAAAGACAAGCTATTGAACAGGACAATGAGAACAACATATCGTTGTACACATATGTCTGTCATCATTTAGCTTCTATTCATCTTCAACATTCTTTGCAGATTTGACAAGCCATTAAATTATTTTTCACAAATGAGCACAAGTCATCTCAGTTTATGTTAACATATAATCAGAGCATCAATTCTAATCTATCCTATAATCCATCTGCTAAACCCCAAGACAATCCTTGGATTGAGATGTTACATTGCACTGTATGTAGGAACTGAAAATGAAATAATTTCATAGAAAGAAGAATAGATCTCTCTGGATTATTGAATTTAATGGGAATAAGAAACTAAAGGAACTTCACACCTGTCCAGTATATACTGTACAGTATAATAATCACTTTTGGCTGTCAGTGAGTCATTTTGTCAGATATAAATGAAGATTAATTATGTTTTGACGTAAAATTATTATTCAATTATGTTTTGACATAAAATGCACATTTTCATTGACTGAGCTCAAAAGCTTACAATATGTCCTTTCTACTGGACTGCTGGGCGATGACTGGGCATAATTGACGATATTAATGATTGAATGATACTGTACTCCATTGGAAAATAGAACTTTCTAAATGGAATAGGGGGGTCAGATGGCTGAGCGGTTAGGGAGTCGGGCTATTAATCAGAAGGTTGTTGGTTCGATTCCTGGCTGTGAAAAATGATGTTGTGTCCTTGGGCAAGGCACTTCACCCTACTTGCCTCGGGGGGAATGTCCCTGTATTTACTGTAAGTCGCTCTGGATAAGAGCATCTGCTAAATGTAAATGTGGAAGTGGAAAGGAAACTCATGAGGCAGAAAAAGAGAAATGGCGTCAATACCGGTGAGTGACCAAAGCACAAGTGTCCTTACACAGCTCCCTGCCTGAAATGAAACACCCCAGTTCAACTGCTCACTGATTCTCCTAAGCCTATGAATATTGATCTGCATTTGCACAAGCGTGTGTGTCTCCTCAGGTGGAACCAAATGACTCTGAAACACATCAGGAGGGGAGCACTTCTGGGGGAAGGGTGAAAACCTGTAGACAGATGGAATAGGGAAATAAAGCTGAATTATGGCTAAATAACCAATACTAGAAATGGACTGTTTCAACCTATGGAGGATCAGCCATGGGGAGCTGCTGGAAGTTTGGAGCTATGACCACCTATACTGTGGCCAGTAAGGCATAGATGCTTGGGATTTATCAAGGTCCTGGTAGTCTGACTTCCCAATGACTGGAAATATTTATAATTCTCATAACCATATCCAGTTTTAGAAATTGTTGAGACTTAACATTTCATGTTGACATAGAAACATCTATAATTAATAGAAGGCAATGTTGCTAAAATACTATAATTATGTTTCTATTAGTGTTCGCAATAACAGCTGAGTAATAGAAAGCTGTGTATGGTTCCACAAGAAAATAACTACTTTTCAATCCTTCACTGGGCCTTTGTTTGCTTTTAAACAACAAAAATGAGCATACAATCATTCCCCTGACATTTTCTATATATGTGAACAGAAACTGTATGAACATCCATATTTTCATCCTTCAAAAGCACCTTTACCTCCCAACGGCCTCTCAGAGTATTAGAGCAGCTGTCAAACTATCTACTGTAAATCCAAACTTGGCTCTTACAGTATGAGTTTTATGAATATACATTTGTAAAACTTGCCCTCTTAGCCTTTCTGCAAATAAATGTCAGCATCACTTTTGCAAAAAATAATGGCATACTATTACTAGCAACTGGTGTGATGGGAATATCCTTTGATTATATTAAAATAGGAGGTCTTTTAAGGAAAAAACCCTAACCCTAACTGTACTATATGTAAATGTTATATTTTTTGTTAGTACATTTCTGCTTATTAACTTAGCACCTTTATCCAAAACAACATAAATAGCGCTTGTAGTAAATCCTGTAGCGATGTTCAGGGAACAAAAGTGTGTTGCTCTTACAGTACTGCAGTGGTTAGTACATATACAGTACACTCCACAGATTCAGAGGTATAATGAGTGTCGTTGTAGATGTCACACAAACCTGTATGGAAAGTAGTTTGTAATCAGATAGACATTACTTCCTATTGCTGCATAATTAGACAATCAATTAGGACAACCGAGCCGCAAAAACAACTCACAAATATAAAGAAGGAAAAATGAAATATTGTGGGAAAGCTAAGCAGTACAGCCTGATCTGCTGCCCTTGGCTATGCCCATTAACACCCCTCACTGATGTCACACAGGAGAATGATGTCAATTTACAGATCTGATAGGTAATTATGACACTCACTCAGCAGTGCAAAAAAGTGCATTTTCCAGGTCACATCCCCTTTTTACCCCTGTAAGCCATCTTGTCATCTTTGAAATTGACAGTCATCATCAGTGGCCAATGTGCATTGGTGCCAAACCACACACATCAAATGGGTCATTTTGAAGAGTGATACGAACACTCATTTCAAGAGGCTGATAATCAGAGGGAAACTTTCATCAGAGCCGTATATCAGACCTCACACTAGAAATGAATCAAACGCACACGCACTCCCATTTACCCGTGCCATGAGCGCAATCAGAAGGCTGAGCGCACAGACTTTCAAACCCGAACGCACACAATGTTTCAAAACACAAGAGTCCGAGAGACACAAAGACTGACTGCGACTTGAAATCCGTAGCTGATTGGTTGTAGCTACACTACAGGAACCTGCAGTGAGAGTGAGAGATAATGAGCTGGCTTTGATCAGTAAGGTATTGTTGTGTGTGATCCTCTTCTGCTGTGTGTGTGTGTGTGTGTACGTGCGTGTGTGTGTGTATGTTTGTGTATATTAAAAGAGTAGCTAGTAGGTAATGAGGGTTCAGGGCAACTACATGGAACCCATCTCAGAGAATCAGCTAGCCACCCTCACATGCAGGTTGGCAGGACCACAGGAGTGTCTGAAATGTTGTTGTTGATACAGAATATTAATAAACCAATTCAAGAGAACATATTACAAGTGCTCTACTACTGCAGCTAAAACTCCTTCTATATATGTCACAAGGCCAAAAAGTCTAATTCAACTATTAACCTCAGCCAACCCATTGGAAAATGCACATTTTCGTGTGTAGGCGGAATGCTATTCGTGTTCTGTTGCTATTAAGTTAAAATTCCAACAGGTTTGGAACACATTTTACTCATGAACAATCAACTGTAATCAAATCAGCTTTACAATTACTTCATGCATTACTTTGGAACAATTTTTGAATTGCCATATAATTTTATTCTCCAATTGAAAACACTGTGGTTTCTTTGAATTACTCAATTAAAACAAGTAATGGTTATTAAATAGTTTAACAGACACAGTGTCCTAATAGACCGTCAAATTCAATCCATAAAAAAAAAAAATGTATTTGTCTTTACCAAATTGCCTAGTTAAAAAATATGAGTTGGGCTGTGTCACTATTCATTTCACTGCACAAGCAAACTTCCCACATTTATTCTCACCACATTACCCCAAGGGGGCAACAGCATGATTGATCTACTCTATGCAGCTTTTGCTCTTTTGGAGGCAATAATTAATCCCTCATTTATGAGAAATAAAAGCTGCATGGAGATATGGGACTGTGGACAGGGACTCATTTCATTTGGTGCAACCTCTACATCAGAGGCCTCTGGAGTTATTGTTGTGTCATGTTTAGTTTGTCCTTCTCCACAAACTGCAGCTATGTGTGCCATGTCTTTGGCAACACAAATATGTCATGCCCTTCCTCCTTGGACTGCAGACCCTATCTCAGCAGTTAAACCCCCCAGCAACAAATGGATCAAATACAATGGCATTGATGTCAACAGTAGTTTTGAGTCAGCAACTATATTAGCTGCATATCCACCTAACCTACCCTCTTTCAAACAACTGTTTTCTAGGTGATGTTTACAAATGTACCTCTAATGGACATGAGATGAGCTGCTTGTTTTGTCCTGCTCTGAACCTATGCCCTACTAAAAGTATTTCCAAAGCTAGTGACTCCAGTCATCCAAGACATCCATCTCCTCTGATAATGTGCATTTAATAGGAGCTAAATTGGCTAGTGGATGGATGTGGTTTGAGCCCTAGGAGAGTGACAGTTTGACTTTTCATGGCTTTGATATGTGGGTGACAGCCGCATGTACAGACTAATGGAGCCGTTCCACCGGCATCTGTTAAGAATGGTTCATTGAGCTCACAATTATCAGAGGCCACGGTTCAGTACCACACTCTCTGACAAACAAGTAACGATAGAAAGAGAGAGCTCATGCTGTGATATAGCCCTGCAGTAAAATTCACAAAATCAGATATGTAGTTAGTCAAGCAGAAGGTACATCATGTTAAGAATTTGCGTTTATGGATATCGGCTACACCACGTCCTGGCCCGGCTCCTTTCTATGGTGCCCAACCTCTGTAAGGACTTCTACTGGATATTGAACCAAAACCCCTCTGATCCTTTCAGTAGCCCTGTGAGCCTGGAGGAGTGCAGCATATGAAAGCATAACCCCTATCCACCCCCTCCCTGTGAAAAATGAAGCCAGCCAAGCAGATCCGGCTCACTCCATGGCGAAAGCACACGGCGCTGCCTCTTCATCTCTCACCTCCGAATCATTATTACCTGATTAAGTGTGATTAAGAGAAGATCATTAGCAGCTGCATGTCCTGTCAGTAATGATTACCGTGATGGGTGCGTCATATCCAATGTGCTCATCTGCGGGCTTAACCAATTTAATGATTAGAGAGGCATTGTTTTCCAATTGACTTGGATGGAGGGTCGAAGAGCAGTAGGCTGAGCTGAAAGCTTGTGTGTGGTTAATATCCATTGACTGCATTGTAATGGAATACATGCTGTGTATGAGGGATGACATTGGAAGTTTTTGAGAGAGAGAGAGTAGCAAGCAAGACTGCTGTGATGCAAAAGACTGTGTATAGTAGAACATCGTAGCTGGATATAATCACAAAATAGGCTCCAAAATTAAATAACAAAGAGATGTGCTACATGCAGGTTCCTATTGCACATTAAATCACAGTAAAGCACATGCACTGTATCTCATTGCTCTATCATAGCAATCTATGTTGCCGAAGTAAACTGGTAAACAAACCAAGTTTGTCAGCTTAATCAACAAACTGCATTGAGTAAACACAAACAATGTTGCCAAATTCGCAGAAGGCACCATCAGGTATGCTTCAATAGTTCTGTGGTAACATTTTTTACAGGAAATTCATTTACAATGTAATCATAGGCAATCAATTTCAAGATGCTGAAGATGTTTATTCTGTCTTTGTGGATACAAATATCCATCAATGCAGTGGCAGTCCAAACAACCCTGTCTGCTGGAGCATAGCAATGAAGAGGGAGAAGGAAGAGTAAGCCAAGGCTAGTTGAATGTTGGCTGAAAATAATACTAGTGCATGGTTAATTAGCAGCAGGTTTTCTTTTGTTCACAAGGACTGTCCCATTGATCATATTTGTGTTTTCTGCAAGCCTTTATTTTAAAGAAATGCAACAGTTTTTGTGGCGCATTTCCAAAATTGGCCTATAATTAGCAGATGGTTCTGCCTAATTGGTTTTTAACATTGTAACCAATTTTGAATACGTTGTGGGTAAAAAAGAAGCCAGTTTACTCAGTCCCAAAAAATCCTGTGAAATATAGAAAGAAAGAAAATATATAAAAAATAATATGCTGACTCAATACACATTCAGTGTGGGCATGGGGCGTGGGTTAGAAAATAGTTACATTTTGAATTGAAGCTTCTAAACAGGTCATGCTCACAATGATGAAACACATTTCCAACTGCTAGTACTGTAAGAAGTCACCTTGCCTTCCATTTGGGAACCAAACTGGGGTTACTGGTCACACAATCAAGCACTTCTTTTTCCAGCCCATCCTCTCCAAGAACCACTTTCCTGTTAAATATAAACATTATGTTTTAGTCACAGCCACATATGTCAGTCTCCATGCAGGGAGTAAACAAAATCATGGAAGATTAGGTTGAACCGAATGTACCATACAATAAAACTCCATAAAAAATTGTATGTCGTCTAATCAGAATGTGTGTTGATTCATTTGGCCTGTGTGTTTAAGTGGATCTCTAAAGAGAGGAAGTTATTGTGCTACACCCGGTGACGTGATAGAGGGGATGATGTTAGTCAGGCAGAGAGCATCAGACATAAATGCCTCCAATGAGGTTTTACATGGAATGCTACCAAACAGATGGAATGATTGGTTTCCAATTTCTCCCATTGGAGAAATTTAGCCAATGGCTGTTCCTTGTGCCAATTAACCTACCTATAAGCTCCTTCCCATCCCCTGTGTGACTCAACCTGCCAAATAGGCTTTTGGCCATCAACTTAATTTTAGTGATGGGAACAGACACCCTCTGCTTCAACCTGACAAAAATACCAATACTTAATCTATACTGAGTTGTACAGTTGGATGGTTCACTTTTTCTTATTATCAGTATACCACATTTAAACTGCTTTCAAAGTAAAAGGGTGTTTTTATTCACTTCATTTTATTAATGTATTCACTTTATTATTAGACAAGAAACTGGATCTTAAAAACATCACAACAAAACATGAATATTCATGTTAAATAAGTCCATCAATTAATGTTGGATTTTGCTGTGCAGGACATGAAGCCATACAATTAATTAAGGATTCAAATTACAACTAAAAAAGGAAAAAAACAAGATCCTGGGTATGATTAAAAGTTAACAACTCACGCTAAGGGTTAAGATCTGCATAAAAAAACACAATAATTATCCTGACATTTTCCATTCACCACATTATGTCAGTACAATATGACTCCTGAGACAAAACCCTATCTCTTTAACTAGCAGAAAAAATCCTGCTGCAACAATTCACGGATGGGTCAAAGCACTGCAGGCACCCATGGTCAAGTAAATTAAGTTTGATGTGTTTTGCCTAACTTCATACCCAGGTGTTAAATCAGGCAGAAGATTCTGGGATTCAGCACTAAAGCAACCTTTATTGTAAAAAGAAATAGGAAAGGACTGCCTATTTTATTTGTACAAGGTACAGCACAGTCCAGTAGTGATGCTTGTTTAGGGGTTGTTTAGTCTAGAAATACAGTGAGTTACTGTTACAGACACTTTCAAGGTAGCTGTGTGTCAGTTCTCCCATGAACCTCCATAAGGTGGTAGCTGATGACAAGCTGGGCTCATATTGGCTCTTTCAAAATTGCCTATTATATTTCCATGGTAATCATCAAGATTTTTGTATGACCTGTATAACATTCTATGTTAAAGATGCAGACTAATTTTCCAATACAATAGATTATAATTCTGATTATGATTCAGATAATTCCAATTCAGAGGCAAGAATTTAACTTGATCTATGGTTTCCATTAAATGTATCTAATGTACCAAAGGAATCTCATTTGTTCAGGCATTGAACGGTATGCCCTATTTCTCTCTAAGATAGTGTAACGGCTTAGGAATTGAACAGAGATGGTAAAATTAGTAGTCTTTAGTGAGTTCTACAAAATCAATGTTTTGAACTTGGACTTTATTAGAATTGTAGTTCTTTTGTGACTAATCTCATGATAAAATACGGCTTCTGAACAAATAATTTTCAATTTAATTATATTTTTTAATGGGTAATGAAGTAGGATATGAAGGGGTCCATTAGTAACAGTAGATACTTTAACATAGATGTACTTAACTGAATTTAAATATTATATAATGGTATTGTGTCATTGACTAATTTACTGTGCAGGGTTGGTTTATGTCACCCTGTAATGTAATAACTGTGTGCTTGTCAGTAAAGTCAAAGGTCTGACCATCTACCAACATGTTCTTGCTCTCCAGGTTATCAGGAAAGGCAGATGTACAGAGATTTGACACACTGCATACCCATAATGCAATTAAGCAGGTGTGTAATCGTGTACATGTGCATGAGTGTTGGCTGTGTATGTGTGCTGACCATAGAACACTCTCTCTTACTCTCTGCTGCATGCTCATATCTGTTATTTGCATACAGCAGGCCTTTCTGACCCTTGAGTCCAACTCTGCATGC
Organism: Osmerus mordax; assembly: GCF_038355195.1. NCBI lineage: Eukaryota > Metazoa > Chordata > Actinopteri > Osmeriformes > Osmeridae > Osmerus > Osmerus mordax. The sequence goes on from NC_090060.1 coordinate 12,043,784, forward strand.
AACCGCATATTAATTATGATAGAAGTCAATAAGACAAACAAATAACAAACAGTCTATGATTGTACCCCTGGGAACTAAGAGGAAATGGAGGCTGTCATTTACCATCTTGCTTGTTAAAAAAACAATAAAACGTCTGCTATTGTTGCTACTACTATGTCCATGGACTAGCCACAACTTTATAATTGAAATGCTTCTTAACTTATTAAGCCTTTTTATGTCACACTTTGTAAAGGGTTGTTTTTGATTGCACAAATTCCGACACGCCACCAAATTGGATTTGAATGGCTTTAGATTTTTTTAATTATTATTCTTTACAATAAATTCAGAATTTGAATTTTAACGTCATCAACCGCAATAACAACCTACTGAGATTGATAAATGCATTATTCTGATCGGGTATTGTCAGTTAAATTATTGACAATACCTGAGTAGATCCTAGATCAGGACCATTGACAGCTCTACTCCCATGTTCCACACTAGCCAGGCACTGCACACATTAGTTTGCACACATTTGACATTTGTTCTAATTGTCCCACACCTCTCATCTCACAATGGAAACATTTCCTTGCTTGTATATTGAGACTGTTATTGAGGCTGAACTACAATATTACATGAACATTCATGCAATGTACAAGTCAGTTTAGCAATTTTTCTCTTCATGTCGTTTAATTTGTTTCACTAGATATAGATGTACTACTAGTGTTCGGCTGGATACGCAAACCTTTGCTCTAGTCAATGTGACATTATGCAGCAGCAGAACCTGTCCTAGAACAGAGAGACAATGTCTCCTTTGGTTGTTAATGCAAACTGTTCATACCAAAATGCTCAAACCATGTCTTCTTCATCAGAAACATTGTATTGATCATATTCTGTTTTTAGAGATCTGTTCAAAGTGCTAATATGAACAAACAAAAAATGTATAACTATGTACCGATTAAAAAGAAAGGAAACTCGAACCCACAGAACTGAATTTTCATTCTGTCAAATATTATTTTCTATCATGTACATATAAAGTATACTGCATGCAATTACTGTTTTTGTTGTTGTTGATAACCATTCCACTATCAGGACTGAGCCTAAAATATGTATCACCCCTGGGGACTGACTGCCTTTGCCCTATACTGTTGCCCTATACTGTGTGTTAATGAAAAGTGCTTTGACTGTATTTCTTCTCTGATATCCTAAAAAAGCCCCCATGGGACATTTAGTGCTGGTGAAGGAAGGATATCTGGTTACCACAGTGATCTGATAGAGGGCTGGGGTCTTAGGTAGGCTGCTAAGGAAACACAGATGCTATCTGAGCCAGTCTGGAGAGCAGCGATAGTCCTACAGAGTGACATTGTCACTCATCCCCAGCTCTTCCACCGCCTTTAACAGTTAATCAATGACGATATAAACTGACTTTCAAATTGCTCTCTCGCAAAGTTGAAAGTTATTACAAACTTCATAGCAATCTAAAAATATCGATGTATGTTTATCTGAGAGATTTTTACATTTCCCCCTGACACAATAAATAACAATAAAAAAAGCACTGGTTTAGTGTTCCACCTACATCCCCAGCATCCGTGCAGACATAACCATATTCCTAACTTGCATGAACATCAAGATGAGCACAGCCCATGTGGATCTTCAGGTCATTACTGCCTCCGCAAGAATACGGAGTTTGTAAATGAACTTGTGTTAAGACATCCCTGCATGTCATCTTCACTGGTGCAGTCACTGTTTCTGCAAAGCTACTCCAGCCTGTTCTGACCTGTGTAGTTCTGCAAGAAGACTCTGTTGGCCCCAGGAGGTAAGGACAAGCATCAAGGAGTCCCTCTGTCTTGCTTTATGTTTGATAGTTATACGAGGTGGGCCTTGTGGCTAAGCTTCTGTAACACTCTGTCCCTCAGGACCTACTGTGGGCTTATAATTTCTCTCATCACAGGATATACTTGAAACTTGACTTTGCGCAAGGGCGCACATGGACAGTCCAGTGTCCTACGGGATTTCTGGATTTTCACACATTTTGTTACCCTCATACATGTCATTGGCAGGAACTGGCAGTGAGTGACAGTCCTGCTCAGACTTTTGATGCACAGGTGGACAATGATTCCTCAATGATCGCTGTGACTGGAACTGATGAGAATCTAGAGTGCATGAAGATAATGGCTTAGTCACACAGGAGGAATAGAGGAGTGTTAGCAATGGATGAGGGTCACCTAAAACATATGCTTAACATCTTGTTATTCAGGTTCTACTGCAAGACCTGTATCAATTGGATTACGCTGTTTAGACTTTCAGGAAAGAGGTCATTTACACAAGGTCAGTTCGAACAGAAAATCTGTCTTTATTGGGATCCTGTCCTTTTCTAAGGGAAAACACATAGCTGACTGCATCTCTGCCTAAAACAGTTGTAACTTATGACTGTCAAGAACCCTTCCTCACCACGGACCCTGCAGCTTGAGACAGTTTCTTACTTGCTTCCTGTGGAGTCTGTCTGACCGTGCAGAAATGTTAACGGCACCATGTTATAAATGAAGGAGAGACAGGGTAGGAAAATAAGCAGGTCTATACAGAAGTGCAAGAGACGCATCATTTCAGATGCATTAAGCGAGACGGGATTCAATTTCCTCCTGCTTGCCGGTGCGTGTCTCTCTCGTCTGTCACTTCCGCTCTACTCCTAGGTATGATCGAGGGACACCATCGACAGATTTCCCATCACTGCATATTTGGTGGCATGTGCCACTTCTCCCTTTGTCCCTGACCCAGGGTGCACACGGAGACTGAGTCAAATCAGCGTACCTCTGCTAAACCTGGTGCCTATCAATGTCCATTTGATTGAATGTTACTGTCTACCTTGGCACGTTGCCAGCTCCTGTTATGTGGAGAACTGTCATCTTGACACAGTAATGATAACTATGGGCAATATGGGTCAGCCCTGCAAGTCTTGACGAATTGACAAACATTACTTGGAGGTTATTCAAACTGATGGAATTTCAGGGTGTCAATGCATGATTATTTGAGTTGTCATGATGCATGCCTCTGAAATCCTTTAATATATCAGATCAAGCAAAGGATGATGTCAGTCTGTAGGGGACTGGTGATCAGAGTATCCTTCATACTAATATCATGGACAGAATATTTGTGTGGGAATATGACGCAACAGCAAACTATTATTCAACATACTAATTTGATGTACTAAACCATGTCACATTTCTAAGTGTGTTGTCTGGTACAGTTTTATTTGTGGAAGTTTCCTTTACAATCAGTGCTGTCTAGGAGTGTGAAATCCAGCATGACAGATGGAAAGAATGACCCAATGACCTTTCATGGACTCTAGATTTGACAGAAAATCTGTTTGTGGCTAAAATATCTGTTTTACATTTTAATCGATCTTCAGGAAACAATTATTATAAATATCAATTTCAAAATCATCCTCTCAAAGATTTCTGTAAACATGTTGTCTTTATATCTTTACTCAGCATATATTCTCAATTGACTATATTAGAATCCTATGCGTAATTAATGTTGATTTATTTTTGGTCTGTTCAGAGGGCTTTACTTGTTTCATATTCAAACACAATTGAATCAATGTTTGCACTCTCAAATAATGCCTTTTCCAGTTTGCATTTGTATTGTTTGACCTAATCTAACCTCAATTAAATCTTTTCTAACTAAATATGCCCTTACTGTATATTGTACTATCCTTTACAGAAGAGTTTACTTTATGTAACATACTTTTGTACAGCCATCACCTGGTGTCTTGTACTGTAAATTAATTGAAGTGGCATTGAATGAAATTTGCAGCTGAAATGTGATTAGCAGCTGGTGATTTTGTTAACTCACTCTAAACATCTTTTCGATTAGTAATAGATACACAAACCTGTTTTAGCCCCGTAACTTATTGTACACCATTGTTTGTCAACATCCTTAACTTCTCTCTTTAATTAGCTAACAGAGTAACCAATATGACTTTGGGAACTACTTAAATCAGTTCAATTCGCAAGTGTAATGATAAGTAGGAACTATTATTGTCAAATGCAAGAAATGCAGTGCTAAGGATGTATATGGAAATAAAGATGAAACTGTTGGCTGGCAGGCCTTCTCTTTTGCCTTTTTTGCAACACTGGGAGGATGCTGTGAATGTAATGAATGTTATGTAATAATCAAATGACTGCAGTGTATTCTGGTTTACTGACAAAGTGACTTAAACGAAAACAGGTCTGCTAAACGCATTGGAAATGACAGTCATCACTGTATTTTAGATCCCATTAATCTTGCTTTACAACTAAACTACAGTGTGGCTAATTACATGGCATGAGAAATAGATTTAAACATGCCATCTTGGGGCCAAAACATTAGTTACTACTAAAGTGAGTTTGCCAGCAGTAATTTAAATGAAGAAAATAAATTAAACATTAACATCAGTGAAAAGCAAAGGCAACCAACTTCCCTAGTTCCAACAACAGTGCACAAGATTGCGAAAGGCACTAAAGGAAGTAATTCTCCCTCTCTCTTTCTTTTCAGTCAACAGGAAGACTGCGTTAATAGGGGAGGACAAGTGAAGCACTTCTAATTACATTTGTAATGATTTGTTTTAGAATCAGCTCAATCAAACTCAAATAAAACAACATTTTACTTCATGAATATACGAGAATGGCATAGACATAACTAATATCTAACTACTGGCAATACTTATTGTAAAGTTAAACATTTTGAGACATGGGAATTGCTATGTATGGTATTAAATGTTAGCGGCTAGGATGTTGCAATTGAAAGAAGGGCCATTTATATTGAATATAAATGGCCAAACAGGTCGCAAACAGGAAATGACACAGGTTCTCAGCACACCCAGTATGTCTCAATTCTCCTGACAGTTGAAATTGTGGATCCTTATCACAGTCCTCAGCGTCAATGCAACACCTCTCTGCAATTGATGATATGACAACCTAGTGTCCATGGTTGCAAGCAAATTAATTCATTTTCTGGTGCTTTTCCCTCATAGTCTAGGTCAGTCCAGGCTACAGTCTTCTTTTTTTTCTTGAACAGTTTCACCCTAGCTCCTGACAGATTTTTTAATAAACTGATTAGCAATGGGTTAGCACTCCTTTTAATGGCCAAACTTCCACTCATGAGGATGTAGGTGCAATATATGTTAACATTTCATGGCCAGTAAAATAACATTAGATCACTCTACACTACAATCGGTGACATCACAGCAAATATTGATGAAGTACCTGTGATTACATGGGCATAATAAATAATGGTCTGTTATTTGGCAACCATAACCTGTTCTAGGTTGCACATCCAAACAATAACTGATTTGTTATCTTCACCGTTATCTTAAAACTAATCCCTAATAGAGATTTGGGAGAGAATTTGAAGGTGCCTGAAGTAGACAAGCATGATTAAGAAGATGCATATCTTCTGGCCTGATTATAAGCCGTGATATGTTAAATTAAAACTGGAACAAATCAAGTGGGAGTCTTTTCGGTGTTCCATTGAATATTAATTAAGGTGATTAACTGAGATAAATTGCAATTTAGAATGTAATTGGTAGTGAGATGACATTGGAAGTTCATGCAGGACTGGAATTAAATGAAGCCACACTGGACCTTACGCTAATGGGTTCTGACTAATCTATAGCTTTAGAGTAGCATTGATTACAAGCTTTAAGTAGCACTGGTTGAAAAAACATATAGTGATTGCGCACATACTGTAGGTTGAAAACATGCTCTGGAGTGAAGATTTCTGCTGGTGGCAGAAAGCATGAATGAGTTAAATGAACAGTAAGACAACAACATGGAGTAAAATGCATTTGGCTTATAAACAGGAACCACAGGCCTCTGACTCCATGGGGGTAGGGTTTGTGTTCCTCGCTAACTGAAGAGTGTCTGTCATACAGCATAAGAGGAATTTATTGTGCAACCACAACCAGAATGTTCCCACTGGATAGCCAACTTGGCAAATGACTGGCAGAAAAAAGCAGGCAACTGATTATTTAGGTTAAAAAGTATTAAATGGCTGAAATACAAAACAGTTAAATGAACGGTCTTCTGATGATTCTAGAAATGTTTGTAGCCTTTTCCTTGTAAGTGAGAAAAATAACAACAATAACAAAAAATAAGTACAATGGACCTTTGATACCTCTCTGTGATTGTTCCATTCAAAAACTGGTGTTACAAATAAATTGCTTGAAGGCCAGAATCCTTCAGGACTTGTCATGAAATCTCTGTACAAAAACTATGCGGTCTAATACACAAACCCATAACATCTACAGTATGTGCCTTTCACAACACACTGGAAAGAAATCATTGACCTCATAGAACTTGTTGACCTCTTTCAAATCATATACAATGAAATTATATTCTTTACATTCATGTTTTCAAACCCACTCTGTGAATGTCGTGAATGTACTGCTACTTTAAAAGGATTTGATTATTTAAGCCAAATTTTACATTTAAGGACCTCTAGAATGTCATAAATCATGCTGGTGGTTCATTCATAAGATTTATGCCTTTGTAATTTTATACATGTATGATTCATTATTTATACATTTTGGGATTTTGTAATATAAACTCAACCTAGTGTACTCTATGTGACTAAACTATTATAGCTATTATAGCCTCTACACACGGGCCTTTATGATCACTCAGACCAGACTGAGATGCTAAACCCAACGCTTATTAACTGAAATAAAGTCATTCATCTCAGAAGTTACTGAGTGTGAAATAAACAGAACAGAACATATATCTAAATTTGGGTTGTTTTGAGATCAGAGAAGACAATGACACTTGGTGGGGGGAGTTTAATGAGGCAGTAAATGATTCTGGAACCACTGACACGCGGAAGCTGTTGATTCCTACTGATTAGACTTGTACTTTTTGTATTCTGAAAACCCAAAGGTTCTCTGGGAAAGGTGAATTACTTTGTGTCCTCGATTAAACTTAAAATCTTTGTTAGAGGCACTCTCTAGGGATCTGAAATGCCAGGAAACGTCATTCATTTGAAAGCCCTGGGATATTTGAAGATTGTTTTGACATAGCAATGATCTAGCATGCGGCTCATGAACATTACTTTGCAAAGTATGTTTTTCTCAATCTGAAGAACAGGCATCTGTCTGCAATAGAAAGGTAGTAAATGAAGTTGGGTCAATCATGTACTCCCTTAATGGAAAAGAAATCCAGACGTAATTATTGAATATGCCAATTCAACAAAAAGCTATTTAAATGGACTTGAATGTTTGATTCTGTTTATGCCCCTGGCAATGAAAACATACAATTTGCTAAGAACAAATCTGATACTGAACAATGAATGTGAGGTACACTGTCATTAGCTCCACTGTAATCTCTCACCATATCTAATGGTGGTTTAATGCAAAGACCTGGAACATGTTGGTTTTTACACCTAGAAACAACAGGTTAAAGACAGAAAAAAACCTCCCATGCAGAAAACAGGCAAAGGGCTGTTCCTCAGTTATTCAAAAAGATGTCCCACTCACAAAACTAACCTACGCCCCTGTGGCTGATTGTTGTGTTGCGGCACCCCATGCTGTGGTCACATGAGCAGGTCCTGAAGGGACTAGTGTGCATGATTTGTGCTCATATGGAGGGAAATCCTAGCAGATGATTATTGGAGTAGAGCTCCTTGACCTCCCTCCATTTCCAGAATGACACTGTAGAAATCCGTTTGGGCCATGGATCTTGTTTTTCTCACCTGAGAGTCTCTGCTGACGTTGTTGTTTTCATGAATCTAAAGGTTTCAAGAGGCATAAGTGCGCGATGTACTTGTGCAGCAAAAGCCTTTTATAATATATTTTATAATGTATTGCTTTCTCTAGACCAGTAGTGAGTGCTGGTGAAAATGACAGTTCTGTAGTTCACTGTAAGTGATGCTTTGCCAGCGGGCGCAGACTCTGCATTCTATGCAAAAACAATTTTCCTCCAGTCACCCAGTTCCACTGACTCCATGCCAAAGAAAAGTAACTTGAAAAGCATTAACCAGATGCACACAAACAGAAAGCTTTTGTGTCTTTCTGACTTCAAATCAGATTATTTATTTTTTTACACACAGAAAGATTTGCGTCATGCAAAGTTAAAGGGTGGAACTTAACGTATCTGGATGAATATTGTTTAGTTAAGGGAGTCTCCTGCTGATAGTTACATTGATTCAAGAGCAAAGTTGAGAAATGCAACAGAGCTTTTGATAAGAACATGCAGATGAAAACATGAAAACTTGCTTAGACAATACCATGCCCATTATTCCTTTCATATTTAACTCAATGAAGACTGTTTGAAAGCTTGAGTTGAGTTGAGCTGAATGAGGGTTGAACAACAGTGGACATTCTTATTCATGCATTAAATGGGATGCACTAAACTATATTTGGTGATATAAGGGCTGAGAATTATACTATTTTTGAATTTTCTTTCCTTACTGTTCTTTTAGGCTAGAACCATTTAAAAGTTTCCATTATCATTTCGCTGATTGATTACTGAAAGCACAAGCAAGTTCCTATTATGCTTCAACAATCCCTCCAATATATGAAATCCAATTCCGTTATGCTCTAAATCCTTTGCATAAATTCTGCCTTAAACAAAAAGACAAATGGATAATAAAATATTTTTCTACACTTTTCTATTCTATACTATTCTCTTCTATTATATCATACTCTATTTCAATGTACCCGTAGTCAAATTGAAAAATGAAGATGAATTGTTTAGTTATTTTTCACATTTCAAATTTGTCAATTGTATCTAGTACAAGTACAGGACATGTACATTTACATTCTTAGTCCTGCTCCTCATGATCCTGATTATTCGTTTCTTAGCCTACATACCAAGAAAAAATTAACTCCTAATCATATGTGAACTTAACAGTACAGATTACTTATCAGGCACCCGCCTACATTAAACATTTAAATTTGTATTCAATTTAGTCCATGCACAGCCAAATACACATCACTTAAATTCATTCAGTCCCCCATAAAGAGTGTCATTATTTGGAACTATGTGCTTCCATCCAGTTAGCATAAAAGCCAATTACGGTGAACAACGGAATGTTAACTGGCTCATTAGATAGTAGGAGACAAAACAAATGTCACATTTCCATATGGGTACTGCTGTTTAACTTGATAGAAATCTAGAAGGGATGAGATACTGGAACAGTGACAATAGTGGACTTCTAGGTTACCTCATGTTCCTATTGACCTGCAGATCTAACTCAGGAGCATAGCATACACCCCCAGGTTACGTGGTGGAGTTTACCGTCTCTCTGAACCCAAACATGTTGATGTGTTACAGGTCATGATGTAGATGATAATAATACACTCAAGCAGCAGTTTAATCGTCATTGACCTCAACACAAATCCGACCTGTGGGGAAATACACATGGGAATTGAAAAGTGACCCTTGCCGGACTACTGTGGTCTACAATTCAGTTTACACCAAATAGAGACTCTTTGAAAAGGGACAATGTTTATCTGCCCTTTGGCTGCTTTACTCTGGTATGCCAACCTCTGTGGAAAGAGGTTAAAGCGGACTGTCCTGTCACTCTCTTTTATAGAAAAGTGAAATGAATAACAATAGAAAATCAATCCTGAGCATGACTGAGTACTCACTAAATTATGATCAAGCAAAGTTCAGATGCAGCATCACAGGATGTTCACTGCTGCTAACAAATTAAGCGATCAGTCTCACTAAAGAGAATCACTCAGAATTTGAGTTTAGCTTGTGCTAAACTCACAATGAGATTTTGTACTTAATAAGGTAGGTTAAAAAAGTTGTGAAAGAAACACTTCTGTGGAAATCATTCTGAATTTCTGTAATCTCACTAATCCCATTTAATGCTGTGTGAATTGACAATAAAAAATAAATTATATATAGCCAAGTCTTCGTGACTGCTTGTGGTGCACCCAAACTAGCTGCCATTCTGATTTTAGAAATTTGGTATTATGACGGCCATTGCCTGTGAGAAAAGGCACAGTTATCAAAGTGATGGTAATACCACAGCAATTGTTCGACATCAAAAAAAGAGATACTCACAAAATAGAATGCTTCACTTGTTCATCTAATCAATGGCCATCCACGGTATCAGCCCAACTGCAGACATACGTAGGCACCCAGTCAAACACACACTCACACATACTCACACACAAAGAATTTGTACATGCAGCTGGGATTTATCGTGTCTGACAGCCAGGTTAGTCCAGGCTAACCAATCTTTGGGGTGCCTATAAAACACAGGATATCAGAACAAGCCACACTGGATGACACAGAAATTGCACTCCTCCTGGTATGGTGAAGCATAGTGACACCGAATGACCTTTTAATCTCTTCCTTAGATCTCTGGAGAAAATAGTGCTGCATTTCTACTTATTCACTCAGGATGAGGCTTCCTAGAACGTAGTACACCCTCCAGCAGTAGAGTGAGACTGGAGATTGGAAAACAGTGTGGGTGGCTTGCTGCTAAGAAGTTTATTCATGTTAAATTCACTCATGAGCCATGACTAAAAGAGACACACTTTGTAATTCATCACTGATACCATGTACTGTTCTATATACTAGTAACAAAAACAGACAAGAATAAAAGACTACAGAAACTGACAGAAATGTAACAACAGACCAACACCAGCCTTTTATTAAAAGTGAACTCACGCAGGACAGCTACAGTACCACCCATACCCACTTATCCCCTTTACCACATACAACCAAACACACACACATGCATACACTTACACACGCACACACATAAATGTGGATATATTTTCCAATCTCCACATCTAATCTATCTCACTCTATAGTTATTCCCATGATTCTGCACTGGAGTGTTTTCCTATTGGCAAATGTGGCAAGGCTTTGGTAATAAATCATGAGCAAATGCTGTGGCCTCCAGCTCAACCTGCTCTGCCGAGACAATTCTCAACAATTGGATTTATCCCATAGTGCATACTTTACTCTAAGCTGGCAGCAGCCCCAGTCAGTGTACTCCTGTACCTGAGCCATGTCTGCCCGACAAGGTGCTGGCCACCTCTCCACAGTGTCACAAATCCTTAGTGAGTGAACAGTTCCCACTGACCCCTCACGCCACCCACCTGTCAGAACCGGTTGGTTACCATGGCAATTCCTTTAATTTATCCCCTCCTCTTGCAAAAAAACATCAGCTCATTAGTATTCGTGACAGACATTGCAATAAAGACTTAGGATGAAATCTGGTCTTAGAATGCATCGTTATTATTGTGTCTTATTATAAGCTTTCAAAACAATGATAACAAAGTACATTTCCCCATCGATTCTCATGTAAAGACTTCTGAACTTGTCGATTGTGGTGTGGCTCATTCAAAACTAGAATTCCCATTAATAAAGGATGGATACATTTCTTTTCCGGGGGTGAAATGTAAAACTATGCAAATTAAACTATGCAAATTGCCACATATTGCATACTCTCAGACTTATCTGCCTTTGCAAACACAAAACTCTAAGCATAAATAACAATTGGACCTGCAAGGAAGGTTAAACAGTTGCAGCTGTGCCCTCTGCCTGCTTCATTTTCCAACTTGGTCTAACAAATGTAGGGAAGTGTTTAGCGAGAGGATGAGAAAAATGCAGATTAGACGACAGAAATTGGATTTGTGCTAGCCAGAAAAGCCGCCTAAAACAGGAGAAGGGCTTCAGTAAGTCCAAAATGAAACTGCAAACGTATAGGGCCTATGTGTTGTGTTGTTTTGTTTGTGTGTTTGTTTGTATATTTGTGTACAATGTATGTTTGTTTGTTTGTGATTTCTTTGCGACAGTACAGAATGTTTTGTTGGGTTCATGAGATGAGTAGAGAAGTAGAAGTATGAACATCACACCCTTTTGACACATCCTATTTCCACAGCTCAGTGGGTACCGACAGAGCTCACATCTTTAAGTAAACAATCTACCAGATGTCAATATTTGATGGCAGGACCCAAGGCACGATAGATAACTCACTAGGTGGTATGGAACATGTGCTAATAAACCTCTGGGCACAGAAGAATTCTTGCAAATGTGCTATTCCATTTGATCATAAATCTTTTGGAATGGTATTGTTAACTATTGGAAATGTTGTAGTAAGTTTAGTGACTTTGGAAGAAGATGGAAGTGGAAGGTATGGAATGGGGTTGGGGTGGAGTCACCAAAACATGATCAACATTTGAATCATTTTCACTGACACCCCATGCCACAAAACTCTTGACATAATTCATGTTCGAGGCCTTTGCATGTGCTGATACAGCTGGTGGTCTGTATCAGTATGGACCACGTCTGTGTGTAAAACAGACGGCTTGGAAAAGAGCGTCAGAGCGTGACTATACAATGAATCTGTTAATCGCAACGCTAACTACAGGGAGGGGACAGTCATGCCAATGGAAATAGCTCTTTTATTAGCACAGGCACCGAGCTGGAAGACTGACATAGCTGGAAACAGAAAGAAGTGAGAGTTTGAGCTAGGTTGACCATTATCATACTAGAGGTGCAATAAACCTTATCTGTGTAGAGTGAATCATATGGTCAAGCCTAGGGTCAGAGAACTCTGTAAGTTTCCACGTGCACGCGCACTCTGTCTCTGGGATCGATCATATTGACAGCTGATATGCAGGGGAGGAGGCTTCTCACCAATAAATGGTCTTACCTAAAGACTTGTGAGCCAGACAAACTTTGTAGCACAATGGCGTGTGATGTTTTTGTCTCCTTGTGGGCCGGCCGCAAGCAATAAAGCTTTCTTAAACTTGTTCACCGACTGACTGTGCAATGCTTGATAGATTAATATTTCTGACATACACACATAAAATAAACCAGTTCATAAAGTGTTGCCTGTTTTTTTTCACATGCTATAAAAAGTATGGCAACTGGCCAAACTAATTTGTGTTGGACATTTTAGAAGATGTTTGAACCTAGGAAACATAGGCTTAGAAAGGTCCGCAGCGACACACCTGTCAGGGTGGCATTCTGAACAGTTGGTGCAGCTTCCTTGAAATTCCAGGAATTGCCCATAGATTTAAACGCCAAGGACAGACCCCAGTGCAAGACTGCAGGTCACAATAACCTTTATACAGCGAAAATGCCAGAGACAATGTGTGCATGATAAGTAGATTAGTACATTAATATTTCCTTAGAGAACTAGCCTCAGTCATGGAGTTGGGAGTGATTATCACTGACACTCTCCTTTAACATAGTTTATTCACCTTGACTTCACTTGGTGGTACACTACCCATGATATTGAATATTTGGTGTAGTATAGGCCAGGGTCCAGTTAATTCTAATTGCCTCTACAGGTTAATTACCCCTCCCTTAGGATGATTGTCAGAATTCATCTAACTCTGTGGGAGTGACCCTGAGCTGTCAAAGTATGTCCATCTACAGTACACTACTGTATGCTATATTCTGTTGTAGCTAGGAACTACTAGATGAATAATCTCTGAGTTTACTTTCTAAATTGTTTTATTTTCTGAAGAATGTCGACCACACTCATCCTATCAGTGTTTATTATCTTTAGAATCAAAATCTGGTAATAATGACAGTCAGGACCACCAACTCAAGATGATACTAGACATGATTGGAATTGTCAGTTCTAGAGCTACCTGATCTAATACACTTGCTCATCTTAGCAGAGAGCTTTTTGATTAGAGCACTGATAAGCGAGATACAATCTGTACAATGGCCAGTAATTCCTCTTCATGTTAAACCATGGTGCTTAGGTGTCTTTCTTAATACACTTCATGGGCCATTTTCTGACTGAATCCTCTGTAGACTATGATATGACAAAACATCTAGGCAAGATATCTCTCTCAGGTTCAATTGAAAGGTGTTCAGATCAAACTAGCGTTTGCGGAATCTCACACACACTTCATTCGCCATGAAGTTGTCATTTCCAAGTCTGTTACTTGTATTTGTATTACTTATGTAAATAATAGTGCATGAACCATTTGATTTAAATTATTTGTATGACGTCAGTGTTAGTATGGTGTCAGACTGTCAGTAAAAAAACAAAAAACGTTGTCATTCAGCAAGTGTCGTGGTTGCTACTGATAAACAAGTGACATTAACTTGGTCGACATTCCCATGAGGCGAAAAGCAACGCATGCTCCAGCTACAGTTTGCTTAATTATAACAAACTCACTGCATCACAGCAGTATACATTGGTGGTATTAATCTTCACAAGCGGCCTCATTAGCACCATCAACCACAGAGGGAAAATGGGCCCCCTCTGGACCCAAGACAAGCCAAGAAAAACACTAAAACACCATTCAACATTGGTCAAACTTTGTCCCTTGGTGAAGCTTCTGCAATCCAGTGAACAACAAAATAAACAAAAAGCTAAGTTCTGCTTACTGCTACATGATATACTCAGAATGTATGATGGAGTCCTACAGCGCATGTAGCATCAGCCTTAAGCAGGGAGTTGAAACAAAGAGAATTATTTAGAGGATAAAATATTGATAGGGAAGTTCACTTTCTGCTGTCGTTGCCCTGTCACATCATGGGCAGTTCAGCAGCCTCTCAAAAGGGGGAGTTCCCTAGAATATTGAAAGCAAATTAAATAAACCCTAATTCCCATGATATAACCTTCTCATGTAATGGATCATGTTCAATCATTCTGTATTAGATGGCTACTTGAAACTGGACTTGGATGGCTACTTGAAACTGGACAAATGCAAGTCCAAACTTGCCCTCACTAATTCAGGTTTTACCGAGTCCTAGCGTTACACTGGAGCCTCCCAGGGGCAAAATGTCCTGACAGCTTTCACCAGGATGAGAATTGACCACCTTTCTTTGACACCAATTCTGAAGTGATGTGTACTTTTGTGCTTGTGTGAGTCTTCGTGCATGTGTCCAAGAAGTCTGTCATTGTTATATTTCCAGTGCTGCAATCATATTTCTCACAGGTAGTCACCCACAGTACAAAAATGTTACTGTGACAAAGGAACAACAGTATGGCTTTATATTAATTTGTTGCTTATTTTGTACACTACAATGTACTCCAGGGGCTCATGCAGCTGAACTGTTAAAAGCCAAGCAGCATTAGGCAGTGTGGTCTATAGAGTCACATGCACCATCTGCCTGCTGTGCTCCATAAAGCACCAATGTGCGGATGTGCAATTAACGTAAAAATGGCTCCTTTATAAAACACATGAGAGACATGTTTACAAATTCTGCTTGTTTTTCAAGGAGGGCACGTGGGACACAATACGCAGTGAGTCCTGCTCTTGTGTGTCAGACGATAGGGAAGAAGGAAGTGCGTGTGTGTGTGGGGGGGGTGGATCTCTCTGGAGAGCATGGGCATGTTGCAGCACACACAGCTTCCCCACTGCTACTCCGAGTGCGCTCGTGGCAATGTGAAAGTCAAATGGGAATACAGTGCCATTTCAGCGATGTTTTATTATGCGATGACGTGCATTAGAACGTGGGAGAAATGAGGGCGTAGTAGAAAGGGTGCCATACAGTAACAATATCTTGGTTCAGATGAATTTGGACAAGAAGGAACACAGATCTTTGGTTATTTCGTATTTCGTTATTTGAACATACCTTGATTGTATTGGAATTTAAGAAAAAAGGACACACAAAAAGACATTCATTGCTCCTTTTTGTACCCCCTCATCTGTATGGAGATTTAGTTTGTAGATGTTTTATACAAGACGTGTACAGCTACTCACCCACACTGACGTTCTGAAAATAACAGAGACAAAGACAGCCATAATGTGGGTTAACCTACTTCCTTGTGATCCTCAGATATAAGAGTTGCAAGGCCTCAGCACAGTGGTCATGTTTACTTCCCTAAATAATTGAATTGTCCCATGTTACTCTCTGTTTCATATGTGCATTGAACTTACTGATGAAAACAACCGCTATCTTCCATAGCATGTGCATCTAATACTTCATGTGACATTTTGTAGGTAATGGGCAGTCTGTGTGCTTTCACAGATTTAATGCCTACTGCCTACTTCCCAGACTAAACATAGGCGTACAGGTACAGAACAAGATAACATCCTTTCAGTCAATACTGAGAAATGAATGCACTTGCACAAGCTTGCAAAGTTCATACAGTTTCACATGTATAGTAATGTAATTGTCCAGTACACACAGACATTAAGAACTTAGATATACCTTATATAACTGGGTATAACTGAATAGTTTGGCTTTCTTCAAGTAGTTTTCATAGTTTAATTGAACAACAACTTTTTTAGCATCCTCAGACTAGAATGTCATATAAGTGAAAATGAATGTATTTGTTGGATGTGAGACTGCACATATGAAACCAAAAGTGACATCAAAGTATTAAACAGTCTGGTGAAATGGTAAATAGGCTCCCCTTCTGGCAAATGCCTTGTATTGCAGTGCTTCTTCCTTTTCTCCAGCAGAGTGCTCATTGGCCCTGTCTGCCTCCTGTCTCCTCGGGCTGCAACCCATCATTAGCAGGCAATGCCATTCTTCCTCTCTCCCACTGTCCCTTGCTTAAGTCCCACATAAACATAAGCTTTCTAGGCTTGGCCTGGCCTTCTTAAAATGTCAGATAAATTGTCCCAAGGTCCAAAAGACTGTAAATGAATCCTGCAATGCAAAAATGGGATTCCAATGAAGTGCATTAACCTGTAATTCTGGTTAATCATAAACAGTATACAATGGTTTCTGCTTACTGCGTACCAGGGGTTCTGGAAACCCAGGAAGAGAGAACACCAGAGAAATAGAGAGTGGATGTGAGGGGGTGGATGCTTGAGAAAGATAGAATAACAAAAAAGGAGAGGACATTACTCAAAATGCTTTGCAACCTTTTTTTCAAGGACCAAAAAGACGGAGAGCTTTTTTTTGCAACATTATTGATATTGACAAAAAAAGAAATGCCCCAGAAAACACACAGCAACCCATTTACCAATCTGGCCAAAGTTTCTGTCCCATACCACAATGTCAAAATGAACTGTAAAGTGTTCAGCCCTCGAAACCATTTGAAAGTGGATGTATCTACGTGTACATCTGTAACCCTTCAATGACAATGACATTCAATGGAGGGACAAGAAAGAAGACAAGCAAACACAAAGGGCTGTTTAGTCTCTGCATTCTCTCTTCGTTCAAGGAAAGAATCTGGAATACACACTGAAAAGTCATTCCTTTCATTGAAATTGAGTACAACACTCGATCAAAGGAGACTGTGAAAAGAGTGAAAGGAGTCCAAACTTTTAAGAAACACCAGATTTGTACAGCATGCTCAGTCTACTGCACTACTGACCAACAAGCCCTGTAATACAAATCAAACACTGACTTACAATAACATCCTCTCTCATGTCTTGTTGGTGTTGTACGTGAATTGCACATTATTTATATAATTTATAATATGCTCAGTTACTACTTAATACCTCACAGGAATATATCTTAGTGGTGAATAGCATTGGAGGTTAATTAATGTATTCAGTTTAATGATGGTGTACTTCCCACATCATTTAAGATTTTTGTCATTAGACTAGTCTATTAAAAGTCCCAACTGATGTGTAGATTTCTATCACCAACATCATTCTGAGGAGATGTCAGAGGGCTTGTGGTTGACACAAATCATTTTAGTTTATTTAACTTAGTAAATTGTGAGCTCCAGGTGTAATCACAGATGTTAATCAAAAAACACTAGAAGAGATGATTCATGTAGAAATAATGAATCCTTTCGACATCAAGCTGTCTTCACATACATTTATCATGCCTACACAGTGCAACACACACACACCAGTGGTTACAGTAATAGCATATTATTAGGATATAATTCAGTTTCATTGTTTGGTCTATTGAGTCCAAAGCTGAAGCAATATGACAGCACACGTTAAGGTAATATCATATAACTCTTGCTTGTTCATGTAATACATGTCCATGATTTCATTTCCATAGACAAGGATCCTTAGCATAGCTTTGATGGGAGCTTTGTGTGGATTTGTCATTTCAGATCTGGTACCCCTGCTGAGCACACACAAGACGGCTGATTTGGACTGAAGAAAGTGCTGGAAGAAAAAAAAAATACACATGATTAGGAGTAAGGAGAGATGCTGTGTACAGCTGTAGACTGATTGTGTTTTAGCAGTGCTGAAAACGTTCTATTCCTGCAAGTGCATTTCTGACGTTTGCAGTGCACAGTAAGGCACACCGGGCAAAGCCGAACAAAATCTCAAATTAAGTATTGTGCATCTGTCATTGTTGATGACAGGAGGCCTATTTCCCCAGGGTCTGTGCCTTCCTGCATACATTGTCATGGTTGTTTAGCAGTAGAGCCTGTGAAAAATGTGCATTGCTAATTCCAATGACAAATGGGGTAATAATTTAGAAAGCAGTACACATTATTGGTAGTTTCTCATAATACAAAACTGTTGTCTACTCCAGGATGAAAGATTTTTTTGTGTGTTTTTTTTGTGTATGCTGGTGATGCAGTATGTCAAACATTGTAGAAGGAAGTTGAATATTTCTCCATCATATTCATATTTTCATATTCAGTAGTTTCTCAATCAGGAGAAATATTGCATGGAATATTGATTGATGATTTCCCTTTGGATAAAATGGCTGCAGGTGATCAACGTCATTCATGTAAAGTCATAACCTAAAAAAGACAATGTGAATATTACGAAGAGTAGTACAGTACAAAATTGTAATGTCACCAAAATCAAAATAATTACCACTAGGAATGATAGCGTGAACTGCCATTATATGTGTAATCATCTATTTATACATAGAGGATTAGGGCTTCAATTAGACAAGATTAGCCATTACTTATTCCATAAAACATTACAGTAATTTCATAGTACATAACACCTATACCAGTAGGGAGGAAATGGACTCTTGAGGCTGAAGAAAATCAAGACAAAAGGTCAAATGACTTCTTCATTAGAATGGCTCAATAGATCGTAAATGGCACAAAACATTGCACTGGCATACAGTTGAGTATATTGACATTTCAATAGCTTTAAAGGTTAATAGGAAACTGATACGATTTTCATATTCAGGAGTTTATTTGACTGTTTAGAATCAAAGATCATGCAAAAGGGTTGGGTACTTCTGTAAGTCTTTTGCCAAAGCATTTATCATTTATCAGCCTTCTTGTCCATCGAATGATTCCAAAAAGTACTTTCACGGATTCAAGGACACTATTTGTGTCTCCCCCCTGAAACGTATAAGGCTTGCTTGATATGTGATAACATATGCAACACCTGCCCCCTTTCTTATCTTCCACTGTGCTTTGTTTATCTGCCTCTTCACCCATGCCTGGCCATTTATCAGTGGCACTGGTTCCCTGCTGTAGCATCCCCATGGCTCCTCTTTTGGATGGTGATGGACACAGGTGGTCAGCGAGAGTGCCCACATGACTGAGACCAGAGCACTGTCCTGGGGATCTGGCACTAGCCTTGCAGGCTTATCATCACTCCACAGAAGTGCTCTTTCATGCTTTTGATCCAGTATAAATTAGTTTTCCTTGCTTGTCCGTTGAAGCAATTTTCCTCCTTCCAAACTCTGTCAAGGAAAATCCCACATGGCCACTGGTATAGTCAGAAACTTTAGAAAGTGTTCCTGTCCTTAAAAGAGTTTGTGACCTTGATTAAAAACATTAAGGGACCCAAGACTGAAAAAAAGAGAAGAAATTGGTACATAAAAAAAAGATATTTTTCTAATCCATGCGGTATTGGCATAATGCTATTGTTTTAACATAACAGTATAATGAAATGTATTATTGTAATCATGTCTATAATATTATAATTACAATGCTTCGTGCTTTTTAAAATTACACCTCATGATGAAGATAAGGTCAAACCTCATGTTCTGGAAGGAGTTACACCGTACCTGGCTATAACTTCCACATGAAACTGCTTAAGATGTTTTCAAATATATGTTTTTCAATGTATTTTGAAAATACATTCATTATGTTTTTTAATTGATATTGAAATCTATTTAACAATACCTGCAGTATGCTGAAATTAGAAATATGAGAAGTTTCTCAATCAGCCTCAAGTGACATGGCTCCCGATTGATGAATGTTACATTTCCAATACATGCAAATAGAACTTGATTTCAAATTAACATGGTATCTGTGTTGTTTGAGGAATCAGAGCCACACTGTAGTACTGTACATCATTCTTTAATGAGCATGAATTCTGGGAAGGACATCTCGATAGTATGAATACAAATTCAAAGTCCTTGATGTTTGTTTATGCTAAACCTAAATGTATTATTGATGTCTAAATGAATATGAAGGTTGTATTGCAAAGCTATTAATGGTAAATTGCTGTGTAGCTCAAAGGTAAAGTCTAAAAGATGAGTTCTGTATATATATATTTTTTTTTTCGTCTTTATATTTCTTTTTCTCACTTATTCCCTGTTCCCATTAGCCAGTCCTGCTGCAACTTTGCCATACCTTGACCAGGGGTTATACTCTGTCAAGAGTTGTTCTTCGCTAGTTTGTCCCCTTTGATTTGGTAGAGAGAAAACAAAATAGGTGAGATTGACAGTTTGGTGCAGCAGTAAGGGCTAGCTTGATTGCCTTTAAGCTACATGGTGATTGTTGGTCTCCAAAGTGCCAGTTCAGACAAAAAAGGGGAGACAGTTATTCATTAAAGGCCCAGCAGTCCTAATGAGGAGGAGCAGAAGGGTCTCAGGAAGCTACAGCATGCGGCTCTCCTGTGCTCTCACACAAGCACAGAAGAGGTCAAACTCTGTGATCCCGACTGAAACTCAGCTATCTCAATAGGTTGATGGGCCAACCTGGGGTGTGTTACTGAGAGTAAGGTAGATAGTGAACTAGTCAGCTTCTGCATCAGCAATCTTGTCTCTCCAATACAGCAGACCCATGCATTATTCTGAATTTGTTAAGGAGTGTGCTGCATTCACAGTTAACACGTTATTATAGGGGCACATCATACAGTAAAGGATATGTACGGTAGAAGCTCATCAAGTTAAAAAAATTATATAAATGGATTGCCCTTTTTTACTCGTAACGTCACACACAGCTTCACAGAAACCCACAGATCAGCACCTACTGTACAACAAACCTAAGAGCTCACAGAAAACAAGGGAAAACTCTCCAACAAGTCTCGGGGAGAAAATATGGAAGAAACCTCTGGAGGAGCAGTTCAGTGAGGGATCCCCTCCTCCAGAGAAGGTTGGAAATGCAGAGAGGTGCAAACTCATCTTACAAACCTGCCTCCATTTCCTACCTCCCCACCTCAGTAAAACAGGTCTGAATTCAAGGTAGGGGTGGACATGATGCATGGGCACAGCAAGGGTAATGTGAGGGTTAATATCCGTGGCCACTGGGTGAGGGAGAGACCCCTCTCTCTTCCCAGGAGACTCGCCATTAGAATTCCCTGTGCAACTTGAAATGTATTTCTATTTGTGCAAGGCAGCGAATCAGTCAATTTCATCTCCATTTCCTCTTTTCTCTCCTATGCATCTCAATGAGCTTGACACAATATTAAAATATGGCAGGGATGAGAGGAGAAAAAATGAGCCTGATGCCCATCTGGACCGCTGCTGGTTTCTTCCTCACATGTTTTGATTGCAATGAGCATACAGTAAGCAAAATCCCACACAAACAAACTGACACAAATGCATGTCCATGCACACACACACACACAAATCAGATGCATCTTACATTGAGGTCAAAAAGGTCAAGTGTTGCATATTTCCAATTATTGGGAAGCGTAATGGGATTAAATGTTTTATCTACTAAATATGCTTCGTTATTGATGCCTTTCTGGTTGTTATAATTTATTTTCTACTTTCATGCCTCTGTTAAAGGCCTTTGGCTCTGAGAATCAGAAATATTGTACTTTCTTCCTACAAAAATCTTTTTTTTATCAAGAAGACATCAAGCATTTTCTTGGGGTATGTACGATACACAGATGGCAAGATAACAAAACAAATCAAGAAGAAGTCAGAAAGAAAGGGAGCACTGTGTTACATAAAGTGATCTGGAGGATTTGTTCCAGAAGAATTCGCCTAATCCAATCAACTGGGCTTTTTGCGGATGAGTTCCCAAGCAATTCCGACATCTCTCAGGAGCAAGGGTTCAAGTTAACCTGTCTCCTTGGCAGTGAGTTGAAGATATTCAAAAATGTGTGTTCATCTTACCTTCCTCTGTTTCTCTTAAATAGGATGCTCAAAGGACAATATGGCTAGCAAAACATCTAAATCTAACATGCATTGGCTGCTGTTATTCATTTAAATGACAACATATCGCTCTATTTCTCTAATTTTCCAATAGCTGAAGTTGTCTCTCACTGTAGACTTGGACATCTCTGATTATCAATTTGATGAACAGAGTTCATCCAAATGACATCTAGCCACCATGTGGACATGTCAGAGGGAACAGAAGAAACGCTGAACGATACTCTCAGACTGTTGTGAGTTTGTGTTGGTCTCTGTTTACAGTATGACAATCAGTTCCTCTGTCAATTCACCTGAATCAATCCACCTCAATTATTTAATGGATACAAAAGTACTAAGGTCCTATTGAGTAAATCTCTTCAATTCCATGACTGTCATTATTTCACAGTACCATTTGAATTCCTTCATTTGTTTAAGTGCGAATTAGAAAACTCCACCACACCTTGATGACAAATTGTTTTAAAACGTGCCTTAATCTACAAACTGACAAGTGGTTAAAATATCTGATTACCCCGGACTGCCAAGTGCCCCAATCAGACAATGTTTTGACAATGTCTCTATATTTTTCATTTGGGTGACAAATGAACAAATACTCATTGGCACACAAAAGTAGGAGAATGAAGTAGCATGAAAGGAGAATTTGAATTAAGCAATGAGGCCAGAGAGGCCAGGTTTTATTAGGGATTATAAAGGATTGTTAGAGCCATTATCGAAATCTGATTGGTTGACAGTTGTGAAATACTTACAGGCCTACAGTATATCACTGGTAAAAACCTATTCACTGTTGCATTGGAAATATTACTGTCCCACTATTTTCTATTCATAGCTTAGAGTAGCTGCTGCTAGCTAAATTATCATTAGCTTATACACCAATATCCGCATGGCAAGTAAGTTGTAAGGCAGCTAAATAAAAGCAGAAGACTAAAATAGGGCTACACTACTTGAACTATGCTACTAGCTGAGACTGTCAGTCGCTCATCTGACCATGAGTGACAAGTATATCCAAATAACAGAAATAAGCTTGAAATTGATTTGGAAAGCCTAGTATATCCAATTTCCTACCAATTTAGTCTGACAACTAGACAATTATGTGTTGCATTGCAAGTGAAAGAGACAAGTTTGTTTGTGGCCAGGTTTCTATCCGAACTTTCCCAGGTATTCTGCCTTCTTATTCTGTAGTGTTTAACAACACTGGACTCCAACATAATTGTGTGTTGCTGCCACCTACCGTGTTGGGGTCTCAACCGTCGTGACATTTTGCCTGGGGGGGCAAACGGAAACGTAACACCGATTGGATGCTTTCCCAGAACACATACCATAGTTTAATTTGCCTTACTATACATTGCATTTAAGGCTATTTAAATGCAACATGAACCTAACCTGCATCTCCACCTGTCAGGTGGTACCAGGTGGTACGTCACTTGTCCTTGTTGGGCCGTCACTGCTAGCCATTGTCATCTTAGATGCAGTGGCATCGCCCCCATCTCTAACAATAACACTGCCACAGGGGAAGTCCCCATACACGATTTAAGGGCCTGTGTCTGAAGTTCATCAAGTTGACAGCTCGTATTCTGTCCTGGATCTGGCAGAGGCACTGGTCATGCGGTTGAGACTTTTTACCCTCCACCGAGTCAAGAATGAGGACATTGACAATGTTCTCAGAGGGCTATATCCATACTGAAGTACCTCAATACACGTCCAGAACACATTGCCTGAAGATATTCTATAAGGCATGTGGACAATAGGCCTACTGCTTTAGGGGTTCACAAGGACATATTGATGGTGTCGAATATGCTGAAGACCTTGGCCTCAGTCATGTCAGTGATCTCTTATTCGACCCTTTGCATGGGAGTTTGGGGTCTAAAGAGCTCTTTGATAAGATTAACTGGAATGATGGTCTCCAATCTTCCACACAGGCAACTTTGACTATTATCTCGCTAACTTTCTGGTTTGTGGCATTAAAATGTTTGTCCATTGTGATTTTCATTGATAAAATCAAACATCTATAATCAATTAAAATGTTTTTAGTATTTCAAAATAAGCATGTCACATGTATGTCTCCGAACAGGCCCAGCTTCATAGTGTAGAAGTGTATAAGAATTTGATGAGTGAAACTTTTATCTGTCATTTCAAGAACATTATGAGGCAGGATGAACAGTAACCAGCATGTCTATAAACGTGTCTATAAAGATTGTTGTATATAAACAATCTTAACGTTTTAATCATTTTCATAAACTTTCCTGAGAAAACGTGTTTCAAATCTTCTGGATCAAATTACTAAACTTCTCAGCTGTGCCACTCCTTGGATTAAGACAACAGCTATTTAATGACCTGCTAAATCATAATGACTGCTCGAATCTGATTTAGTAAGGGCCACTCTCTAGATTACTAATTAGCACAATTAATGGTAATTAGAAGATGTCAAAATGAAAAGTGTGCTTTGCTGTACCTGAATGCCTTGTGCAGGTCTCACTGTTTCACTGTACTGCCCGTTGATGATATGGGTGTGCTTCTTATAAAAGGTTACTAAGAAGGTGTCATAGTGTGACAGTGTAAAATATACTGTACATGGAATTCTAACAAGTCTATTCTGAAATAAATGTGAAAGTGATGAATTAAAGTGAAATCAATAGTAAACTAAAAACTCAGTAGTTGGGTGTCAGCACCCTTATCAGTGAGTTTCTTCATACTCCACCTTAAGTATTTGAAGTATGAACAAATCCAGTTCCAGTAGCAAGCATAAGAAAAACATTAAATATAGCATGGAGAGTTTGTGAAGTTTAATGGTAAACTGCATGACTTTCTTTTCACACATCAGAGATACAGTACATTGTTATATTTACATCAAACATAATTCCAAGTAAAAAATACAAGTTAAAATCTCTCACTTAGTTTCCTACTGCAGCAGTGGCGAGACACACAGAGACCATAAGCTCAGGTTTCCACAAATCAGATATTTTCCTTCTACAGATGTGACAAAAGAAATAAACTTAATGTTAAAAAATAAACCAAAATCCTTCAATTTACACATAAAAAATAAATTGGGAAAAACTGCAAATAAATTCAGAGCAATCATCTCCAGTTGGACATTAAAAATTATTCAGTGCTGTGGAAAACAGAATGCAACTACATTTTTTTCTACTGAATATTGTACAGTATGCAAATGAAAAGGTATGCACAAGTAAGCATATTCAGTAATAATAATAATAATAATAATAGTAATAATAATAATAATAATAATAATAAGATTACAAGGAAGAAGGAAAGCAGAAATAGTAAACGTGTCACAAAAGGACAAATGTGTTTCAGTGTTTTCATACAGCGGGTACAGCAAAAATACACTTCTTCAGTAGTCCTGAAACTACTGGTAAACCTAATTAAATACTAGCACACGTATCGAGCCAATGCAAGACAAAGTGAGCACAGGAGGAAGTCTCACAAGTTTAACTCTATCCCAAGAACCACTGTAAAAGTTACATTTTATTACCTTCAACACCTCTACGGTTAATCTTTTTTTTCTTTCACATTGAGCACAAACACAAGTAGTTTCATTTTTTTTCCTGAACATATATCTGGCATGGCAAAACAATGTGAACCTTCGGTTTTTATAGAATGGCTGTGAGGAGGATGGTTGTGTTTAGGTGGCAGAAACCTAAAACATGTTCTACAAACCTATCTGCTCGTGGTTTGCATTGACTGTCACAGTGTAAAGTTGTGTCAAAGATTTTGATTACTCTAGTTTTTGTGATTATTCTCTAAAAAAATACAATAACTATGCTATTCTCTGTACGGTTAATGTTAAATTGTTTGATCGGAAATTCTTTATATCAATATCATAAAAAAAACACATTTAAAAATACTTAAAAGAAAAGATGTGGGTTGTCCTGGAAAAAAAGTCAATTCACTTTGCTCATTATATAGGCATGTTTAGTACAATTTAACACAGATAACGCCTTCAAGTTTTTCAAGGACAACCCGGTTATATGATTGTCATAATCGGTCTAGGGAAGAGGCTTTGTTTCTTAAGAATACTTTGTTCCACATCATCATGGACCTACACTTAATGTGATGGAGCTTAAGTAGAACTCTTTGTGGATCCACAGTAATTAACTTACAGATATGAATAATAGTATGGCAAAGAAGCAATGACGTAAACTTGGAAAGTATAGACACACATTAGTCATTTCCAAAACCTTCCATCCAACATAATTGTGGTTGAACGTAAACATTGTCAAAAAAACAAATTAATATCAACTGTATGGTTTGCTATATTTCTTTGGCAACTACCCATTAGGAAAAAATGAAAAAATGAAATGAAATTGATCAAGCAAAGTTTGTGTAGAACAAATATTCTCTAGAGTCTAGAGCCCTTTTCTTTTCATACTGTTTAATAGTGAGGTCAACATTCATTGTTTGTAATCCAAAATAATCTTATCAGAGCCCAAATAAGTGATGACTGCCAATTCATTTACTGTCAATATAAGGATAGTACATGCCAATATTATTCTGATTGCATGATTAGCAACAGAAAATAAATTATATCACACACTCAATCACACATACAGTATGTAAGTTCTTGAAAGATACAAGAACAAAACAAAATAAATCATTACATATAAAAGTGCAACAATCAATGAAAGGTCACGACCACTGAGGAAAACATAAAGAAAATGGAATGGAGAAATCTTGAGAGACACAATGGTGCATACTGCCCACGGTCGGACACTCGGCAAAAAAAACATACTAAAGGAAGAGGAATCAATCAAGACAGGGCGGATCAAAGGGCACATTTTAGGGAGGAAGGGCAAAGCTACACGTGGGGTAGTGGAGTGAGATGGCGGTGGTTTGAACTCTAACAACACAAGACGAGGGGTCCTACAGACAGCCTCTGTGGAGCATGCAGTGCACTATACACATGGTTTCAGATCCACACACTACTGATACTTTCATTGTGGCAGGGGATTCTCACTCTGTAATGAAGCTAACAGGACAAAGGGAAGCAAGGTGGGATGGTGTGCACCCTTTCAGAATAGCTTAGATTTTTGAAAGCATTGTGGCACTATCATGAGGCCTGAGATCTTTCAGGACGTCACACAGACTGCTCCTTGGGGAATGTAAAGGTGGGGCGAGGAGAGTGAGGTGGGACGTTGGTGTACATTGGGTCATTGGATGGATGCTGCTTGTAAGGGTTTTGGGGTAAGAAAGTAACAGGAGGGTAGGCCTGAGCGGCCTGCGACTCTGGACAATGTCCCTCGTTGAAGACGCGATGACAGCTCACATATTCAGCCGGGTTTGATAGTTCTTCGTGGCGCCCCCCACAGTTCTGTAAAGACAGGAACATGAAACAGACAAGGAAATACTTCTGGAAAGTAGGCATTTTCTTATCAAAGAGAGAGCTGGGTTGATCAAAATGAGGGTGTGTGTCGTGTCAGCATTCAACATGATTGGGCACAAAGAACATTAGAAGCATGTTGACAACAAGAATTTCAAGAACAACTTATTGTAGGTCATCTGACAACATTGAAATTTTCTTCTTGGTAAATCATTACTTGTGCTACTGTACTTTGCTTGAATTTTAGGTTGGAATGTGATGAGGGACTCAATTAAGAGAGTTTTTTCTACTATGGCAGTACTGTCTGTGTGTTTTTGTGTTTGTTATCCCACAAGTTTAACTTAAAATGGCAATCAACCTGTACACTAATCATTTTAAGAAATTAAAAACGGATTCACATTAAACTCTATGCAGACATACAAATAAGAATGGATTACAAATTATACATGGAGATGAAAGTGAAAATGAACTTACTCTCCAAGCATCTTTAGATCTAGGATAAGGATGATCCCAATTCTGCAAGTATGTGTAAGGGGCAGCACAATAAAATATATATTCGGAAAAAATTTGAACACACCTAATGCTTACTAATAGCAAGGGTGGAGTCAAAGGGAGGTTTGCAAGTTGACTAGTAAGTGTAAAGGTCTGCTACAAATATGCAAAGCATGGACAATGTGGTGGGCACCATGAACAAGGGATATTAGACAGACAGACCATTAGGGCTGAGGTCACTTCCTGAAATAAAGTGCTTGTAGAATACATTTCATTGTAACTAATACATTATAAAATGGCTGACATTTTTTGTCTCAAATCTTAACAAAGATTCAGATTTATGTGTGCTACTCTGCCTATTCTAGCATTACAGATACTGAATGCATCAAGTTATTCCTTGTTAGCATGCAAGTTTGTGGAGAGTGTCTTAACACATGAATATTATAAAAAGGCCATAGATGAACAGATACAAAACAGATAAAATTAACACTTAACTTGCAAACCTTAACTTTGTCAGGTGATTAATGTATTAATTTTTTTGTAAGATCTAAGGTGCTTTTGGAGCACGACTGCAAGGAACATAGAATTGAGTGGTCCCTGTTGTTAATGTGTGCAACTAAAATGTTTTGTGAAAAGCGGTGAGGTCCACAACACGTAATGTAGAGTAAGTCTTTCATGAAAAATAAATAAATAAACACAAGTCAGTCTGACCATAACAGAAGCATTGACAAAGCTAATAAATAATTGTCAGCTATATTTAGAGCAGGCCCAAAGAAACAACTGTAGTTGTGAAAATTGTGAAGAAGACTGATTTTTGAAACAACTTTCAGGCTTAATTTATGAGACAGAAAACACAAACAGCTGCTTCTTGAGATAACTGACTTACATTTTAAAAACTATGAATGTAAGAAAACATCCAGAGGACGTTTTTCTATCCTCAGCACCTCTTCCTAGATGAAAACACGAGGCAGTGATATTCAATAGAGAATAAAACTGAAGCCAAATCTAAATGTAAATCCTTTAAAACTACAGTACAGAAAAAGAGTGGAGCCTAGGCATCATTTAAGTTTTTCTTAAAATGCCATCCTTTTAAGTCAAGTATAATCTCTTTGTGGGGAGAATAACGCCTTTCTATACCACTGAGAAAAAGATGTCTGAGAAGTCTAAAGTTAGTGCAAATTGAATTGCAATTGTTCTATCAATCCAGATTGACAGCAATCAAACCTTCCCACAAAATTGACACATTTCCATAAAGTAAGTGTGGTGTGTACCATAAGAATGGTCCATTCCTAGATCCATGTTACAAATCTCTGCTCTTCCGATTATATGTTGAGGTTAAACTTTCTGCTCTTCCGATTATATGTATCGAGTGACATCAGTGAACAAGTTTGTGATTTGATATTCAAGAGAATGTGTTGGCTAGTGGTGGAATTAATGTGATAATTAAATGAGATTTGTGTGTTTTTCTTCAATCATGTGTATTGGGTTTGTAATGCAGCTGGTAACATTCCCAAATCCCCAGTTGTTGTCTGAAAAGGACCAGTTTTGGATTTTGGGCTAGTATTTTGCCTGTTTTACTGTAACAGTGAGTGGCCCTCCTTCCCAAGAAAGTTATTTATCATCATAGATGGGTGAAGAGTTTCTGAGAATTGTAAATTTTTTGTGTTTTTAAGGTACCTTGCGAGCCACAGCCAGCCATAGACAAATCATATAATATATGGAGTAACCTTTCCAACATGAATGTGTTTTGGACTTGGTTTGATGAAAAAACAATAAAAAAAGGATGTACATGTTTGCCTTATTTTATAACCTTTCTTTTTTTCTGGTTTCATATATACATAAAAAAGCCATTTCAATCATTTTGTGGGTCAGATATCATTCTGGGTTTCTTAAAATAAATATACGTTTGGCGCAAAGAATTACATTTATATTGCTTCACATGCCTTCAAGATCACCATGCAAAAGGCATGCAACGTCTTTTGTCGTCATGCAACAATACCTTCACTTTTCTATCTGCTCTCAAGTACAAGACCCTGAATGCCACTAAACGTTTATATAGAAGTCTACTGACAGATTCAGACACAAGTCATGCAGAAATTAAAAGGAGAGGGAGGATTTGACAACACTCTTGACTCTTAACACTGTTGAATGTGCTAGGTTTGTGCCATAGAATGTAAGTAAACAGTGACATACTGAAATTGTATTGCCATAATCAAAATGTAAATGCCTATTTATTTGTTAAAGATTAAGATCAAATGTCCAAATCTCTTATCCACTACCTGTTTATTATTGTAGGAATTCAAAGAGAGGTATAGTCCTACCAGACATTGCTGATTGCATTTTACATACCACTCCTCTTGGTGAGAATTAATAATCCTGTATGAGCAGCAATCCTGCTCTATGATATGAAAATAACTGCTGTCATCTCCAAGTCAATCTAACATTTTGGAGAAGTGTTATGGACAGTGTGACAGGACACAAAAAATGGCAAGCAAAATGGCGCGGGGGGGGGGGGGGGGGGGTATAGGGAGCCAGGGAGCCAGGGAGTGAGACAGAAGACAGAAAGTGAGCTCAGTGCAGTGTGTAGCAGTGAAGGAGTTATCTACTCTAGATGACGGGAAGGGAGGAGAGTGCATCAGTCTGTGTACCTTTAGGCCAGAGTCTGAGGGAAAAAGGCCTACAATGGCATGCGCTAGTGTGAGCTAGGCTGGATGGTTGCATACTCGACAAGGTCCCCGCCAGTGTGAACAGAGCTTCGTGGGCTGGGAGAGGAGGTCAAAGCTGCAGTATCCAGCTCCGCATACTGGACATCACAGTCCTTGTGGCCAGAGTTCTGGAGACAAGAGAGGCGAGAGGTGTGTGAGGAGTGAGATTGAAGGGGACGATGGAAAGATGGAGACATATTTATATGGAGAGACATAGTGGGAAGAAGAGTGAGTAGATTATATATATTTATATATAAATATATATATATAAGAGAGAGAGAGAGAGAGAGAGAGAGAGAGAGAGAGAGAGAGAGAGAGAGAGAGAGAGAGAGAGAGAGAGAGAGAGAGAGAGACTTCAGATGTGTGGATGTACTTTACTTGCAGGTTGCTATTACAATGAGAACAGGCACACACAGGTATGTGAAAAAAAGGTGAAAAGGTGAAAGGGAAAAGATTCCACAAATAGATAACAGATAATACATAGTCAGATAAAACGCTGTGAATGCACAAAGAAGACATGACGACATACAGTTTTGGTGGACCATAAGACACAATGAAACTTCACATAAAAACATTACTACACAGTAAAAAAACATAGACACACAACTGATGTCTCAGACTGACAGATACACTTGAACACAGAAAAGGAAAGACACATGTAAACCATTCAACTGGGTATAACAAAGACGTATAGCTGAGTGTGATGTTTTGCATTGATGTTACATAAAGATCCCCTTAGATTTCAGTCATCATATATTGACAATCTGAAAGGCTGATAATAACCTCAATCAGTCTCTATAAAATATGTTTACAGTCTGCTCAGCAATGCACACCAACAGACTCAATGACTACAGGTCAAAGGCTGAATATATGCCAAGACAAACATGAAATGAGGACAGTTGGAGATACGACAACCACATATAAATGTAGGGACATGGACACTGGAGACCATCAACAAGTTCCAATGTATTATCACTGAAGTAAGACTGCTAAATGTTATGTGTGTATCATAAAATCGTATCGGTAACATAAAACAGATAGCAAGGTAATACACTAACATTGTAAGAAACATAACTTTTGATTTCCTTGGTCTATTAATATTTTTTTCTGACAACATCAATCAAGAAATTGAAATTCAAACTGAAAAGTTTACACCTGAAAACGTATCAAAATATTATTGTTTAGTTTATATGACCAAAGAAGTCAAAAATACTTTAGGAATAGTTGTAGGAATCAGAGTACACAATGACACAATGAGATATTCTATATTGTCCCCACAACATGAGAGGCAGTACATTATATTACCGATGAGGTATAGTAAATCCTGAAGATAAAGATTGAATTTGAAAATTCCCAATTGTTTTACTAAATCAGGCATAATTTCCACAAACCGTTATTCATGTGTGCTTGTCATGTAGTACATGTTGTCAGGTAGTGACGTTTCCAGAATCACACTTTGCTGTTTTGCAGTCTATGTTCAATGCTTTGTGAAAAGCCCAGAGCTTCTTTTACGAGTGGCATTTTGTAGTTCTACTGAAAGCAAAGCTATGAGATGATATTGATTGGAGAGGATGGCAATGGCTCTGCTCTGAATCTGTCAGCTTGTCTTTTGTGATGGTCTTAATGAAGGGAAGTAGGGAGAGAGGGAGTTGTTGACAAAGAAAATATAGGGGGAGGGAAAATTAAGGTAAATCTATCCAAGTCCTCTGGAATGGGGATACAATTGAATATAATTCAAACCCCTCTGCAGAAAGTGACATTCATTGTTTAAACCTGGTATTTTACCTTCTCTTTATACAGAACGTTCTGTTCTTCTTTGTACTGAATTTTAGTATGACACCAAACACCAAGACAGAGATCTCTGATCTCTCATAACAACAGAGCAATCACCAGTACAACTGAGCAGTTGTAGTCCAATTACAGCCACATAACGGCAGAGAACTCGATGATTCCTCAAGAGACAGGGGGCTTGATCCTAGAGAAGCTCACTCATTAGTCTCACTCCTTTAATCAGTCGTCTTGCAAAAGCTACCCAAGCACTTTCTTAGCAAAATCGGTTATATCCTATGTCCTATATTATTGTGAGGTATCCTCCTTTAAAGTGAAGTCTTTAGAAGACAAAGCAAGGGTCTAGAAGATTTATGCAAATAATAATTTTATAGTCACACATCAGAAAACAGAAATGATTTTTTTTTTTTCAGACCTTCATTATCAACATGGAGAATTGATTATTCATGGAATAGAGTGATAATAATTAGGTTATGCTTGACAGATCAATGAAAAAATATGAGTATTTTGAAGGCCTGGCATGATCGAACCAGTATTTGCTTGATGTTTACATGTGGAATAAATACAAATATATTTGGCACAGTTTGTGAGAAGACTGACTGATGCAATATTATATGTTAAAATATACAGATACAAACACAGATACAACTTAAGGCACATGGCTTCTGGTTTTAGTTCATACATTTGACCTGAGTATGTGGTTAAGCTTTAGGCATGTGTACAAGCCTTGAGCGCCAAACACCAATTTTTTTTTGTTGATTTAACGCGACTTAACTTGAAAACTGAACATTACACCCATGACAACACTCTTACCTTCCTTCAGTACATAACTGCAGGTAAATCCTTTGCATATAGGGGTAATAGTAAATGTACCTCCACCTTGCAACAAACAAGACATCCAACAATGTTGATTGCCCAACCTATGGAGCACTATATTCTTCAGCAAATCACATGGTTCGCATCCAATGGTTGGACATCACAATTTGCTATGAAGGAATTTGTTTTGCATTCACAGGAAATGTATTTTAGGAAGTTTATTATAGGTATTACATGGTCTTGGACCTTGTCCGTAATGCAAAAGGCAATTACAGTAACTACTGCAAATTCTAGTGCATAACTGTGTGATACTGCTGAGATTCAGAGTTAAAGTTGTGAAACTGAAATACAATTGCTGCCAGTTATAGTTTTTTTACATACTTTGGTTCAACAGTGAGCTTGTTTCTTTGTTGGCTACTGTACAAATGGTAAAAATTTGGGTAACACTTTATAATAAGTCAACGCTTTTTGGCATTTACAAAGTGTTAACTAATAGTTAGTTAATCCTTTATAAAACATTTTGAAACATTAACAATACATTATTAAATAGTTAATAAGCTTATTATTAAACACTATGTTGATCATTAATAAACACTGTTAAAAATTATGTATTTTATTCATAATACAATTCATAAGGTGTTTGATAACTGCATTATCATACTTTATAGACAGCTTGTTAATATAGTTGCAAACCAGTAGTTTAAAAGGTGTTAATGGTACATGAGCTGGTATAGAAAGCATTAGCAAATGGTGAACAAACCATTTACATTACCTTTATAAAGCATGAGTAAATAACTAACAACATATTTACTTATGTCTTTAAATTATGTATGCCAAGTCGAATACAGGATGTACACTATGCTTTGCAGATATCTTAACAACTATTTTATAAAGACTTACTAATGATGCAACTTCTGATTAGTACTGCAAGTTATAAAGCATTTACTAACTGTTAGTTAAGGCTGTTGCGTGACCTAATCTAAAGTGTGAACTATTTATGCCTTATTAAGCATTTATAGAAAGACTATAGGCCTATAGATGTTGTGTTTTTTTTTTTTTTAAGAAATAGCTGTTAATTTATTTACCTGGGTAATAAAATAGTATTTTATTTCCATTAAGAAGCGATACAGTAGAATTGGTATAAAAGTTGGTTACCCAAAGCTGTATTTTATTTTCAAAAAATGGCTGTAATAAACTGCAAATGTTTAGCTACTCCTCGACAGGTCTGCAAACGCCTTTGAAAGCAGAGATTTGTTAAAACGTTTGTTAACCGAGACCGTAGTTCGAGGGTTACAAACAAACAAATCGTTTTAACAAATTGAGGCGACAAAGCGTTTGCTGACCTGTCGAAGAGTAAACATTTGGTTTCTTATATACTACAACAATATGTGGGAAGATCCCAAATCAAACACGGCGAATCTGGAGCAGACGCCATCTTGTCAGAGCAATCAGCGTCACTTGTACTGGTGACGTCACTACATCTCCAAGGCAACATATCAACAACTCTTTTGAGAACGTCTTCTGAACCAATAAGAACAGCATATTGGTTCAATTGCAACAACAGTACGAGCGTTCTGATTGGCTAATGGGTAGTCATGCCAGCCGCGTATTAAGTCTTTATATTCTATGCGCGTATTGACCTGCGGTCTGATACGTATTCTTATTGCCCTCCGTTGATGTCAGCTTCACAATGAGCGAGATCAAGGAGTTTTACTATCCAGATGACAATGAAGACATCAACAGCGACGAGGAAATTCTTAACTTTCTAAAAGAGCAGAAAAGTGTGAACACAGAGAGATAAACGACAAGCGCTAGGCAGATTCCTATGTTTGGTTGCTCAGATTTCAGATTGGTTGCTAGGTACTGTAGGTGCTAACACCTGAAACACACCGTGTGAAGACTTGAGTAGAGCTGAACAAAACGACATGTTTTAAATGAAAAGAGCTAAAAATGCCATATAATAAACAACTTACTAACCTCGACCGTTCGGTCATGCCGGGAAATATCAAACTGAGGTTATAAGTATCGACCGCTGTCACTCGGCTAGTAGAGCTAAGTACTGTAGTTAGTAAGACACATGCCTGTCATTACTTCAATAAAATAGTAATTTTGTGTATCACATTGTGTTGTGTCTGTTTCCTTTTGAGAAACGTATGTTCAGCCTTTGCGAATGTGAGGTTCGAGAATGGACAAGAATACCTTAATAAATAACTTATAAATGTTTAATAAGGCATAGATAGTTCACACTTTAGATTAGGTCACGCAAAAGCCTTAACTAACAGTTAGTAAATGCTTTATAACTTGCATTACTAATCACAAGTTGCATCATTAGTAAGTGTTTATAAAATAGTTGTTATGATACCTTTGTGAATGTGAGGTTTGAGAATGGACAAGAACACCTTAATAAATAACACAAAAGCCTTAACTAACAGTTAGTAAATGTTTTATAACTTGCATTACTAATCACAAGTTGCATCATTAGTAAGTGTTTATAAAATAGTTGTTAAGACATCTGCTAAGTATTAGTGTACATCATGTATTCGACTTGGCATACATTAATTAAAGATATAATTAAATATGTTAGTTATTTACTCATGCTTTGTAAAGGTAATGTAAATGGTTTGTTCACCATTTGCTAATGCTTTCTATACCAGCGCATGTACCATTAACAGATTATAAACTACTGGTTTGCAACTATATTAACAAGCTGTCTATAAAGTATGGTAATGCAGTTATCAAACACCTTATGAATTGAATTATGAATCAAATCCATAATGTTTAACAGTGTTTATTAATGATTAACATAGCATTTAATAATAAGCTTATTAAATATTTAATAATGTATTGTTAATGTTTCAAAATGTTTTATAAAGGATTAACTAACTATTAGTTAACACTTTGTAAATGCCAAAAAGCGTTGACTTATTATAAAGTGTTACCAAAATTTGTTTTCTTTCAAATTTCTGATATAATTTCTAATCACAATGCAACTAAATGAAAGGGAGCAGTGAACCCCAGGAATTCATTTATATTTGTGTATCTTAATCAACTCAAACTATTTTCACTGTGATTATAGTTTCACCAACATGGACAGTTTGGATGAATTCCAGGATGGAATGAACTACTTGCATTTAGAGGCGCCTGGTGCAAAACGAACCAACCATGCTGTCAATCCAAGTTGAGAAACATTTGTCAACACAATGCAGTCTTTGTAACAATGTAAGAAACAAACACCTGGAATCAGTTTGTCACTGTGCAAAACCCACAGCCAGCAGAGACATCCATACAGATAAACATGGCAAGCAGTTTCTAGTGAACAATGACACTGGAGACTGATAATATATTACAGTGCAGTACAGGAGAGCTGTGTAATTACTGCAGGATTACTAACTGATTTGAGGGGAGGGGAGGTGGAGAGAAGAATGGGTGGTTAGGGGAAGGGTCAGAGTCGGAATTAGCATGCACCCAAATGCACACTCACACTTACATACGCACACACACACATGCACACGCACACACCCGCACA
The DNA here is from genome assembly GCF_038355195.1 of Osmerus mordax. Lineage (NCBI taxonomy): Eukaryota > Metazoa > Chordata > Actinopteri > Osmeriformes > Osmeridae > Osmerus > Osmerus mordax. The sequence continues at coordinate 12,080,564 of NC_090060.1, forward strand.
CACACACCCACAAGCAGAGGACAATGGATGGACATAACAGTTGTGTTAGGAGGTGAACGGTGCTGATGCGAAGGATGAGATTAGAAAACGTCAAACTACTTATGAGATTTGCACACTGTGTGAGGCCTTGGGCACTGCCCGACACGTCAGCGGGGGGACCTCTTAATAAGGAGACGGTAGTGGTCAAGACATGCTCTGTAATCATCCATGAAATGTGCCATGCAAAGGATCCTCTGCCTGTGCCTGACAGGAAAAGGACTTTGAAAGAATCCATCTTTCTCCTACTGATACACCCACCAATGTACATAGAAGTTCTAATTCCTGTGATCCTCCCTCTTCTTTCCATCCATATATGACCTTAGCCAGAGGCACTGCTGTCTAGAGAGGAGCCAGGAGAGAGCGGGGGCAGGGGGTCTTCCAACCTGCCCAAGACAGAGCTACTCACCGGCTTATCAGTGAAGGGGGTGGACTCAGAGGGCGCCATGTCGTAATAAGGAGGCTGAAGAGGAAGCTTCTGCATTTCCTCATCCTTGTCCAGATGAACCACCTACAGGAAACACCAGAGCTCAGGCAGGAAGTGACCATGTAATGATCTCAATGCGATCCACCACCAATACTCTGAACAGTTATGGGATTAAACCATGTACTAATGGTGTTTCATCCACCTTCCTAACCTCTCGACTAACTTTGTGGTGGGACCAGTATAAATGACACCATCGATGTATCCTTTAGACTAGGGGAGGGTGCAGTCTGTCACAGGAAGTTTATTTTCACATGTTGGATTTAATTGTCAACAAGCAGCAATGTGACACCACACTGTTGTAGATTAGTATTTTTCATTATATTTATGAAGGTGTGATATACTGTACTGTGAATTGTTATAGTGATTTACAAACTTGTTCATACAGCTGTTTTCTCTAGTGGCAAACACAAGCCTTTATGATATTTGTCACACTTGTATATTGACAAGTATATTGTTGGATTCAGTTACTGTTTCTCAATGAAAATAATTTGGCATGTGAGGACTCTAAATAGCTCTAAATAGCTGCTTAGAAGATTAAACAAAAACTAAAATGTTCATTGATTGTAGTGAAAATGAAGTACAAATAAGGAAAAAGTGAACTTATAAAGACAAAAATACAGTGTTTTGTTTTTGATTTTGGAGAAAAAGGAACACATAAAAACATACTTTCTTGATATGAGAGACCCTGTAGTCGTTTGCTTAGAGGGGAGTTTAAATGGTTTGATGTGACTGAATTGAAATGTTAAAATGTAGGATAATCCCTTTGAAGAAGCATCCTTTGAATAAATATTTCCAACAATCGTGCCTTCCTATGCAATTTTTTTTAAGTATATCTATTCACAGTAGAGGATTTGAAGTTTACAGGACATATCTTGCGACACAAAACATTTCACTTAAAATTCATCAAATGCATCCTATCATCGGCACTGTTTGTGTTTGGTGTGTACTTATATATGTAAAAGTCCACAATTCAACTTCCTGTTTCAGCTAAAACAAAGTTCCTAGAATGGTATATACATTGATCATTATTGAGCAACACAGCACCATCCATCTCCACAGTGATGAAAAGGCACGTCTAGTTTATACACAGAGCACTGTTAAGAACACATGCATAACGTATGAGAGAGCCATCAGGGTTGGCACAGGGCCGACGGTCATTTTCGCTCAAATGTCATATGTTCAACGACAAGGATTTCATACACTTGTAGCCTTTATACACCCTTCTGTTTAGAATTCAAAGTATTTATAGAGAAGTGATGTGCTGAAACAAAAACGTCAACGAAAAGAACAAGCTGCAAAAAAAAAGTTGGATGTAAACAAAAGTGGAAAACATCGAGAAACATCCCAGACAGTTTTGTGAAGAGGAGTATACAAGATCCCAGATAAATGCTTCCTGGTTGTCAATGATAAAGGGTCTGATCTCCGCATCACTACGTTCCAATACCAAAGCAGGGTTTGGCTTTGATTTGATCCAAGAGGATTGTGAAGGATTCAGGGCACCTTTTTGGGGTGCTGATGCACCAGACACAGTACTATCACCTGTTTTGTTGTGCGACTCACAGAAAACATGATGATTAGACAGCTCTCTGTTCTATCAAGATGAACTTTGACTGCATAAATCCAACACCGAGCATTAGATAGAAATACATACATGAACATCATAATACAGTGCTTTGTGCCATACAATATTATACTATGACATTATAGATGTCATAGCATACATAGACTATGCATATTGCATAGTCTATGTAAAGCAGGAATGAGCTCAAATGATGAAATCAGGAGTGGGAGAGATTATGTAGTTTGCTTCTACAGCTAGAAGCAGTAGAAGCCTTAATGCAAAACTAGCTCGGGGTCTGATTAAATGTCTGCTTTCAAAATAATCACTTAACTGTTCAAATGCTGTGTTAGCTGTATTTGCAAGATATTCAAGGTGTTTTTCCTCTATGCAACAGTTAAAAAGTTTACACAGAAAGTTGGCAAGCTGTCAAGCTACATGTCAGCCCGGCCAAATCCATGCAGAGAGGTTGAGAGAGAAAGACAGAGGGAATGACCTACCTGGATGTCATCAGATGTTAAATGGCCCTTCATGTCACTGTTCTTCTTTTTGGGTGGGGGAGGGGCCGGCTTGTGGGCTGGCGGGAGGTCGGTCCTGTTAGGAGAGGGAAAGGATAACATGACACTCAGCACAGTAAGGGCTCTCCTCTTTCCATGGCCCTCACCTTCCACAGCACTCTATAATGAGAAGTCCTGCCTGCACTTGCCTTTTTCCACTCTTTCCTTGGATTTTGATAGACATCCTGTTCGTGGCTTTGTTGCAGCTGCAGCCATTTCCCCTGCCCTTTCAATGGCTCTCGCTGGGGAGAGACTGCACTAATGAGAGCGGGCTGTAATTGGACACTGAGGTAAGGAGATGGAGGGGGTGTGGGGGCAGAGAGGGGGCAGTGTAAGTCAAGTCCTCTCGGCGGCTCTGCCTGGTCCAGAGTGCCACGAGGACAAACATGCCGCCCACTGTGCTGCCAGCGTTTGTTTGACATGTCCTTCTGAGCAGTGAGTCAGAGAGCACAGTGGGTGACAGGAAGAAGGCACTCCTTTCCCCCTGTGCCTGGATCTCCAGCACTAACATGCCCCCAGGCTCCCCAGGCTGTCGCCCAACGCAAGGCCCAACACCTGCGGGAGAGCGACGCCCGACACTCTGGCACTACCTCCCTCTATCTGGTTCAACTGTGCTGATTCTCAATGCATGCCTTTATTAAGACGTTAGCAAACCACTGATATTTATTCATGTTGATTTCTGTAATCAACAAGTGAATTTTCGGGTAAAAGAAATGTCATAAAACCACAAGAGAATGCAACAGAAAGAGAAATAAACAAAACATGAAAGGACAAACTGGGAAAAATAATTGAAAGCTCATCGTTCAAATTGTTTGAAGAGTATCCAAATAATTATTTCAGACAAGAACGCAAAAGGGACGTTGCAATGTAATTGCAACAAAGGAAATTCCCTCCCCTCAAACATGTTAACAGTCAGATGTCATCTGCCACATTCTGACACCACATCATGAGTGATCAAAGATAATGAATCTGAGTAGACACACAGAGCTGTGTACCTCCACACATTATCTCCAGCACCTCCTGCCTCTCAGTTGCACTGGTCCATGTCCTTATTGAATAATATGACCTTTCCACCAGGCCAACCGAGGTTTTGATGTTGGGGGCAATTTGTGCATGAGTGCTCCCCTTAACTCTTTCTTTCATGCACATTATTTCCAGTTCATATCACCTGGTCTCCAGACAGGGCTTCTCTGGCTCTTGCCAGAGATTCATGTGTCCCTGTCTTCAGACAGGCAGCACCAGGGGCATAGCATCACAACCACTACAGCACAGCACACTGGCAATAACAAAGACACACACACAAGCTGTTCAATGGGCTCCCATCGGAAGGAAATATCCATTTACTCGGAGGAAGGCTTGATAATGTAATGCTTCAGCACATTTAGCAGCATGCTCACTACGTTATAAAATGTTGGGATCCATTGCCTTGGTGATTGATAGCATTTTGCCTTCACTGGGAACATTTAACAACGTTAAAAGTGAAATAAATAATGATGCTAAGATGATGCCATCTGCTTGTAAATCTAAATTAAGATTCATTTTTCTCAATTTCATTTTAAGAGATTTGAAATTCTGAAGTATCAGTCATTGTTCATGTTTTTATTGTAACTTATTAAAATATATGAAGGGAAGGTAGGTAGTACAGAGGAAAGGTAATGTCATGTTATGGGGCCCAATAAAAACAAAATCGAACTAAGGTCATTGTCAAATTGTTTTTCACTCATACTTGAATCAGTATTTATTTCAAGACCTCTCTGAGCTCGCTGTCCACTTAAGTAATTTCATTGTTCATGCATGTTTGAAACAGACACTGCTAACATATGATGCACAGAGCAGAGTTGGATATTTGTTGCTTTCCAAAGAGAATTCAAAAGTAGCAGCCGTAGTATTACCAGTCCTCACCAATTCTTCCGTGTAATTTTAGCTGTTTGGTTTACTCAGTTCTGCACTCTACGATGAATAAATATAATTTTTTACACTGTGAAAACTGTGAAAAATTCAACTCTGAAGCCTTCAATTATTGTTATTACTCAGGTTCTGGATGTAATAGCTACAGTAGTGTTGTAATCATGCTATGCCTAAGGAGAAACCTTGAGGGAAGGAAATCTGAGAGAGGGAGGCTATCCAACATTTTATACAGACTAAGATACACAGACAAATAGAGATACAGACAGACACAGACAGATATTTCAAAATAGGTGTCTGCTTTGCTCAGTTAACATCATGGAGAGTGCTGTCAGGACCCAGAGAGGCTCCACTTCAGCATATCTCTTCTTAATGGCCTCTATGCTATTTTGATGAAAAGCAACAGCACTGCCCCAAATGAGTCTGTCATCAATTATCATGTTGGATGGTAGGAAGTTTGTATTTTATCAAATAACAGAAAGTGTTCCTTGTGTGAGGGAGGGAACCACAGTGATTGCAATTGGCAGAAACAGCTTCAGCCATATATTACATTATCCTGCTTCAAAGGAACACAACAATGCAAGACAACTAAATAATACAATATTTTTTTCAATTTTCAGTCAAGACTGTTTTACTATTCTATGAAGCTGTGGTGCCACAGGCTCTGATGTGATTTTTATGTATTTCTTCTCATGTGAACTTCATTGAGATTAATGAATTCAATAGATATACAAGATGCAATGGATTGTAGTATTTTCATTTGGTAAATCATTATTTTGATGTATGATCTTGATGGTTGAAAACAATGATCATGGATCACAGGTCTGGACAATGGATTGAAAACAGTCTTTGAGCAATAAATCGATGGTTATCAATGTCAGTAAGGTGTAACACTCAACACAACTTGTTGCATGTACCATGTTGAATCAATTCTGTGTCTTCAGCTTAACCAATATCTAGCTAAAGCAGTTTAAATCGCATTTCACAAAACGTAAAAAAAACTAATATAACAGTTCTAAGAATAGTCTCTACTGTACCTGGCTTGTGCCCAATGTTTGTTTAGAGTCTCCTTAATAAGACACACCATTGCTACAACAGGGTTCTCTGCTCCTGCATTACCACAGCAATGTTCTTTCTGCTGTGTGATTGCATGTAAACCAGCTTGTTACATCAGAGCTGGATGTGATGCAGGCAGGGTGTGGGCGTTGGCTTTGTGAAACGTTAATGAAAGCCGACAAGCACCTCAGGCCTGCAGGGAAGATAAAGCACTGGGCAAAGAAGACAGGGCCATGAGTTCCATTCAGGTTGCACCACTTGCTACTTAGACATCCACCTTGAAGACCTTGCTCTTCCTCGGTCTGCTGACTACAAAAGGCTCAGGGCAGCTTAGAGGGGAGATTTAAAGGGGATAGCGAAGAGAAAACATAACTAATCCTTAAACTGAAAAGTGTAATCTGTAAGAGAAGGTTTATATATAAAAATATATAAAAAAATAAAGGACTTTTAGGCTGCTTTGACAAAAGGGAACCTATTAGCCCGATATTTGGCTTAAGGAAAGCAGATTTTTGAATGGAAAATATTCAAGTGAAGATGTCTCTTCGTTTGACAAACTTTGAATTGATATTTTTGTCTCCAACCTCTTTTGCATCGGAAAGTGGCCATGCTTCCAGCTTCCATATAAGAGAGCTGGATTGTGGACATGGTCCTCCCAATAGAAAGCAACATGAAGTACTGGAGCTGATCCTTGGTGCTCCCATTGATTTCGGTTGATCACAATCTTATTTAGCAATTTAAATGCTAATGATACTTTTAATTGCATGATGAGATCAATGTAATCTGATGTTGAAGAGCCAATTACCACCATGTCTTGTCTGGGGTTCCAATCTCTTCAAAGGCGAGACCACAATTCCTTTTTTTCCATTCATTTGTCACAAGTGCCCAATTTATCTGATTCTGACCAAAGAGAATAAAAAAAGAACACTACATGATTGGCTCCTGAAATGTTTATCAATCATATTTCCAGTTTTGTAAAGCAAAGTATGTTGTGTCCAGACATCTTTGAGCAGGTTTGAAGTCCAATGTAGTATACAAAGCATAATATTCAAGATATGTTGTAATAGTGAGACATTTGGATGTTACAGTCGACAATATACTGCACATGACTGTACTATGAGATACTAAGCATTGTATCTACTCTTATACAATACTCAAAAACAGAGAACAATTCATATTCACTCTCAATACAACAATAATTATCCATGAGGAGAGGCACAAGATAATAAAGATATAATCCTTAAATTTACGGATAATTAATGTCCAACATCAATAACCATTTATCAGCTTTTATAGGTCTCCAAAGATTGCCTGGGGAGAAAAGCCGATGACTGCTCTGTAGATATTCTCTAATGCACACCAATTCCTCTGGTAAACACAGAGGATAGTAGATGCACGTCCAAGCTGGCAATACAAAACTATGTATATATAATTATATTTAAAACTGACTCTCTCAACCCACAATGGATAATTTATATCTTTAATACTTTCATGGGTCCTTTAAATCACAAAGTTGCTGTTGGCAGCAGCAACAAAAATGCATTTTCCACAGTTAAACTGAGTATTCCCTTTTTTCCCTAAAGGTAATTTTCAGAGACAAGTGCCTAATCCCAGGAGAGACAACGAGATACAAATGCACTCCTCAATCAACGTGTCTGTTGTTGACACTGACATCTAACTCACATTTCAAGGCTGTATTACATTCTGCATGTGATTTGTCATATACAGTCAGGGAGTTGACATCAGAATTATTCATACTGACTGTTTTGCAACTCTGTCAATACAGACTGCACTAGTCTTTGGGATGAGTTGGACATTTTGGAAATGATCCATCAAATTGCACCAACAAGCAAAGCAATGGACACATTATACTGAGAACACCAGTTTTGACAATGCACATCTATTCTGATTAGAGGATGACTGCTGTGCCAGTGCAGCCTCCAAAGGGGCAATGATTTATTGGAATTGACCAATTTTGAGTCTCATCATGTGCTGCCGTTTGAGGGCAAACACAGGCGTGACTACGGGAGCATTCAGGCATGCTATCAAATGCCCAGGCATGATTAACAGCTTCTCAACATGCAGAATGAAATAACATGGCTAAATACTCCCTATTAATCTGACATTATACACTCTGATGGAACTTAAATTGTCTTATCACACTTTCTTTTGATTTCACATTGTCTGCATTTACATACAGTTGTTCAACATTTTAAAATGCTATTTGATCACTTCTCCGTAAGAAAACGACTTGTCTGTCTTTATGGCAATCTTTTACATATTGACAGTGATACAAAATCATTACATTGACAACAAGCATAAAACATACTGAGATCACAGATCATTCCATGAAGTATCACCATACCATGCGAATCACAAATATTACAATAATAACAATGGAAAACTCTTTGACATGCTTATTAGACAACAACCATGCAAACAGATAGGAGGAGAGAGGTGATTGGTACAATAGACAGTGGTGGTAGACTGCACTGTTAACGAGGACCAAAAACGGTTCTAATTAGCAATGAAGATTTAATGTTACGGTATGTACAATAATCTTTTAAACATACGTTCCGTTCTTAAAATGATTTGGCATTATTTATTTTCCTTTAATTCAGTTTCCTTTTTTTTTTCTTATCTCAGAAGATTAGGATGTGTTTTGTTCTACACATTAGGCTTAGCAAAACTGATAAACTGGGTATTTTCCATTTAATCAGACACCATTTTAATGAATTTTGGTTTATCTTGGCACTATGTTCTCAGGGGTTGCTCTCTACTGTGGATTCTTATTATCAATTATATTTCACTGTGTTTCATCATCAAAACGTATTTGAGTAACATCTGGAGCAACACAGACTGAAATAACAATAAAAAATGTTTACACTGTGTGTATCTTATTTCAAGTAAGCATCTTCATGGTAGGCATGATATTATACGTATTGGCTCTGGTTTGGTGCTACAGGATCTGCTCATACTTGTTGATTTTCACAAAGGTGTGCTCAAGTATGTCAGTTGTACACCACCATTACATGCAGGCAGCAAAATGGAGGAACCAGTGGGAGAGCAGGGTTCAGTAGGGGATTGACTAGGGGTAGATGCCTCTACTTTCCTGGTGGGGGATTCTGGCTTCTCTGGAGCCTGTGTCACACAACTATCAGCCACAGCAGCAACAGCAATGCTGAGAGGGGGAGTGGGAAACAGAAAGCAGTTACTTTGGCAGCAGACTTAGAAAGAGAGATAGATTAGCAAAGGAGGGAGAAAGAGACAGAAAGCAATAGGATGGGTGAAGCGTGTATTTGCTTCATTTGTCTTAAAAAGCACTCTAGAGAGCTGAAAACAGGTTGGTCTGTTCTTCACCCTATGGGTCTGCTATAGACATACTTATAGCTTAAGGGAAAGTTCTCAAGCCGAACATACTGTTGCACATATTATGTGTATCCAATATCATGTTCTAATACGATCTCCATGAATATCAAATTTATTGTATGGTTCGAGGCCACCTACAATAATAATTCTTAATCAAGTTTATTAGAGATACAAGTACATTCAGGCACCCCCTCCACCAGTCATTCTGGTGATAGTCCCTGTGTGGAGGAGAGCCGACCTCTGTACACAGCAGAATCATTCCCCTGAGTCAACGGTGTAAATTCAGAGAGCAAGGGATTATGGGATTCCTGGCAACCTGACACCACACATAGCCAGGTGTTCTAGACAAAAGCAATTAGTATGATAGTCCTGCCATGTCTCCTGCTTTTTGTTCGAGAAAACATCTCCCAAGACTCTTGCCAGATGGCTGACAGGATATAGACACCATGGGAGAGCTGGAGGAGAGCATGTGAATTCCCTTTCTTTGTTTCGGAACTTTCCTCCTATTGTCATAACTACTGCTTTACACTACTTCTCTCTCTAGTCGGTGTGTGGGCCACAGCAGGTCATCTCTAAATTCTCATGGTTCCAGGAGGCAGTTTGAAATTACCTGGCTAGGGGGTGGCTAGCAAAGCAGGTTAAATACAGGGTATCTCCCCATATCTCTCTTTAATAGCTTTCCACTGTCTCAATTAAAAGGAAACCTCCTTCCGAGAATAATTATACAGTACCGTTTCCCATCTGATGAGAAATGTCTCTAAAAGGTATGACAAGACGCACTGACTTCCAAACATTAGGCAATGTTTTCAAATCCACGCATATATTCAGAAAAACGATGACAGCTGAAAACATTTACAAGTATTCAACTGCTCATTAATATGAAAAACCTTTATTCAGCACCTCCATACCACAAAGCTACCATAAGTAGCTTTGTGAATCTCTCCTCGTGCTAAAACAGCTCTGAAGGGCCAAGCATTACCCAGAGTGCCCATGGTGTAGGCCATGCAATCAGTCATGATTGAAACACCTGTTTTTTCAATGGGAAATGGTCAAATCAAGCTCACATCGCAATCAAGTAACAATTTAATAGATGGCTGTGAGCACTTGTATGTAATCAAGCCAATCTATGAACCAACAAAATGGAGACGATCCCCAGTTTCACAATCGTTTTTTAAAGCATAAAACCCCATTTTCCTCAGCTGACCAATTCTTGTTGACACTGAACCTTATGAACTCCATGAATGACCAAGATTTTCACACTTGAAGTATTGCAGACACAAGCCCCTGGAGATGTGTGTATATACTGTATGTTACAATGTTTGGTCTTTCGGGAGAGTCCTCTCCAGTGTGCTGACAGATTCGTTCTAATCTAACCTCCGTCCCGCCCACTCAAGCTCCTTCAGATGGCCCCTCGTACTCACAGGTCATTATCTGTCTCGGTCCTGGTCTTCTGCTGTCGTC